>NW_026442057.1:600000-865000 GCF_026898425.1 Galleria mellonella
AAATTATATTGGTCTCAAACGATTTTATAGATATCTTGTGAAACTTTTTTTTTTTAATTCTGTCTACAAAACGTTTGTTCTTAATTTTTGATGTTTGATAAATTTACAGTAACAAATCTATGTATGTATATATAAATCTCGTGTTACTGAGTTTATTGTCGCACTCCTCCGTTATAGCTCAACCGATTTTAATTATTTTTTTTTTGTATATTTATATTTGGTATTTATATACTTGGTAGGTATGACAACAGGTCGTGAAGTATATTTTAGACCGCCAGATGAATAGGGTGTCCCTATTCAGAAAAAAAATCTATTTATGCCGTATCAACAAGACCCGACATACGTTCTTCCTTTATGTAAATATAACGATAAAATTGAGCTTTTTTAATAGCATAAAAAAACAAGCTTTGCAACATGCTGACTGTGAAAATGAGTTCAGTACAAAATATTTAAGTAAATTCCTTTCGAATTATATTTTTTTTTGTAATTAAACTCAATTTATAATCTATAAATTTATTTATAATTATAGTAACAATAATGTTTGTCCATATGTAACGATTGCTCTGTGAAGCGCTATCTATTTTATTAACTTTGTAACTAATATCCGTGCTATTCTAAGAGTAGTGTCAAAAGCATACGTTGAAAGTGCGATTAGATCTCTTAGAATCCGTCGCATACATGAGACTGAACATAGGATTATTTTAGATTATCCTAATAGATGGCGCTGTTCCTATAAAATTTAATTACGCGTTCGGATAAAATACAATTTGAAATTAAATTGCTTAGTTATCATGATTCTCTCTTTTTTATTTAGATTACTTTCAATTAGATAATGGGTATATTTCTATTATAGAAAATGTTTTGCTGATTTCGTTCATATTCAAGAAATGTATAAATAGGTACACTATTTCGCGAGAGAGAACGAGACAGCTACATTCTGTCTCAAGCGTACGCTCGAAAACGTACCTACCGTTGCATTATTTAGTCACTTGTCTATTTATACACAAAATCTCATACGTTTAATTTTAAACTATAAAAAAATAATCTCTCAATGCAATACAAATCAAAATAAATAAAAAAAAAAGGAAGTGTAGGCACCTGTATAACGTTAGTGAACATTGAACAAATATTTCCAGAAAAACGTCCAACGAATTAATCCAGAGTATGAGAAACAGCAGTAAGTTTGTTTTAGTGTGTTGTGATTGTGGGTTTGCAATTAACTTATTATATTTATTATTATTTAAACTATCTATTTTAATTATTTACAGCCATGGTCATAATTTATATAGACATTTTATGACTTTATTCAGGGTGTTTGAACAAGGTGTATGAATACACCCTGAATTAGGTCATAAAATATGTTTCTATTTTAGTATATTTTATATAGTACGTAAGCATAATGTATATTTACCCCATTTTTTTTTGTATTTGTATCTACAGTATGAAACTTACGTAATCCAGTTCTTAAAACTGGTGTACTCATTAATAGGATAGCAAAATTTTCTTTTCCAAGAAAAAAAAATTATATTACCAAATACTAATAAAAAAATAAATGACAATTTTCCAAAAAAAAAGAACAACCTGCATTGGTACCAATGGAAAATAACAGTATAAATATATATATATATATATATATATATATATATATATATATATATATATATATATATATATATATATATATATATATATATATATATATATATATATGCTATATATATATATATATATTTTTTTTCCTCAAAGCCTGAGTATGAATCTCAAACCAAAAAGACTGATCTAATTTTATTGAATCTTGTGCTATTTTTTTTAATTAATATATGTATGTATTTATACTTCTGATCAGTTATGAATCCAAGTAGTGATATCTAAGCTTATTCTCAAGTATTCTTGAATATTTGAAACCCTATTTTAACATAATACAGATTGTCGGTACGTAATCTCAAATTGTCATATTTAAAAGACCATAGGATTTGATATAAAAATTGTAATCGTGGCTATTTATTAACATGCATGTTTTTGCACGTTTCTGACTCATGAGAATGTCACCCATATTTCTGTCTGTTACAAAATTTCATTTTTTACAAATAATATTATTAATCTACATTGTAATATAATAGTCAATGAAGTATAATTTTTCTGACAAATCCAGAATGTTATTGGATATATCAAAAACGATTTCCACAAGCATGTTTTTTTTATTATTATTATTTCAGCCGTCATAGTCGTAGAATACTGACGGATCTGACAAATATTACATATATAGATCCGTCAGTATTCTACGACTATGACGATTTGTCCACTGTTGGACACAAGCTTTCCCTATAAGGGAAGTTTTGCCGGTAGTTACGAGTACCATGCTCGGCAGGCGGGCAAGCGCAGTTAGGCTTTTAGAGATGTTTTAAGAGGGCGGTTTAGTCTTACAATATCCATGGGAAAGGAAGAGGTGGCCCATTCTATACCGGGACAAACACAAGCATGTTTGCATATAGTATATAATGTCCAGGAAATCCAGTGGCGACTCCGTATGGGCAAACGCAGTGTAAGACAATCCCCCACTAGATAGTGACGACCTTAAATGTATTGCACGAAGTAGATTCAGGTGGCTAAGGATCGTTCTTTATGGCAGTCTATGTGGGAGGCCTATGCCCAGCAGTGGACGGGTAATGGCTGAAATGATGATGATGATTCAGGTAATTAGGAAAAATAATTTCTATATTGCCTCTGCTCTGAATTGTAATCCCAGATATTAATTTTCTTGATTTTCATAACACAAGATTTTCTAACTTGAGGATAAGTCAAAAAGTGTAGTTCTTTATGGATGGATAATGGAATAGGAACCCGATCTGCGCTTTAAGTTTATTAATGAAGAACGATAGGACCAGGTGAGAATAAGATGTGATAAGTTGGTCCATCCGGATATACCCCGTACCCTTAGATTACATAGATAGAGTGTCTCCATAGAAATGTTTCGAGAAAAACGCGTTAACTTTTTCATACAATTTTGCGTGATAAATAGTTATGAGTGATTCCTTTATAATTGCTATATTTATTTTGTCTTATAAATTCTGTATCTTTTTAATGCATTTTATTTATTAAATAATACCTCAAGATATATTTTATGTGTAAATATATAGAACACTGATAAAAAAACGTGTTAGCTAATTTGACAATTAGCTGACAAAAGTTGATGCGTTTTTGAGGCTCGATGCTCTATCTATATAATAGATAGATAGATACTCTTTATTGTTTCCTCCAAAAGATTACAATAGTAAACTTATTATAAATATAAACAATTACAAGAAATAATCACAATGAGAAAACAATGGGCGACCTTGTCGCTAAGAGCGATCTCTTCCAGGCAACCTTTGGATGGAGAGGAGTAATTATAAACAGTTTGATCGGAGGCATGGTGAACATTCTATCAATTCTAAATATGAAGATGTAATAATAAATAATCTAAGACTATTATACCATTTCGGCCGTTAATTGTCTACTGCTATACATAGGCCTCCCTCTATTGAGGGGTTTTGTCATTAGTTGCCATGCTTGGCAGGCGAATAGGCAACTATAGTTAGGTTTTAAAGATGTTTCAAAAAGGACGCTGCTGCCCATTTTTCTACCATTAAGTTCCCTTAGTCGCCCCTTAAGACACTAACGGAAAAGAAAGCGGTTGCCCATTCTATGCATCCGGATATATTTACCTCGACCTGAACTGGTGTGATTGTGTGCACTGCACGGTTTCTATAATACTTATGGTTTGTTCTTCTTCGTGAGACGTTTTTCCCATCAGTTGGATCGACAGCTTTTTTTACAAGTGCTATAAAAACGTACGAATTTCTTTTTAGATCGTGACAAAACACCGAGTCAGAACAACAACGTGCCTTATTGTGTCGAGAATCCAGCGGAGAATCTTATTACACGAGTAAGGAGATTTTATCCTAATTTGTACAGCCTTTTATATGGGGAGCTCTATTCTTTCATGTTATCTTTCTTGTATGTATAGCACACTAAATTTATAATATTGATTTGGCGTTTGCTGTTATAATGTTGTAATTATTTTTAATGAATAAATAAATAAATAAATAATAATAAATAAATGTTTCTGCCGCTGAGTAGTTGTGCTAGCGTGGCTATGCTTCGATTTAAAGGAGGGATACAGCGGTGCAGTTACAGGGTATAAACATAACATTTTGGGGGGAAAGGGATTGTTAGTAATGGGGACTGAGAATCCCATTGCTAGCAATATACCCAACCTGGAAACTATCATGGTTAATTCCTGATGAATTCGTCATGATGGGCTAACTGGCCTGTTTTCATTCTCATTTATTATATATTACATATATTATATTACCCTTCACTGGTGCTCCGCCAGCGTATCCCGTTAGCGCGGGCGCGGCTGCCATACCATTTTCACTCATCAAAAAAAAAACATAACATCTTAGTTCTAAAGAGCAACACACGGTTTGAAGTCGATCTATGTACATCTTCAAATCATGTATCCATACAATACATTACGAATACAGTCCATCTGACTAGTAGTTCCCGACTTTGTACGCGAGGTGTTATTTTCCTTTAAGTTGAAATTTTCAAAAATTCTTTGTAAACACTCCAATTATGGCTTAACCAGTTATTTCGATTTAAAAAACTAAGGTTTAATGGCAATGTTAAGCGTGGCAAGAGTAGGTTTTTTTTCTAATGGGTGAAAATGGAACGGTAACCCCACCCGCGCTATCAGTATACACCGACATATGAAGTAAGTCAGTTAGCCCATCGTGACGAATTCAACAAGAATTGTTTCCAAGGGTAACCACGTGGTGGTCGACCTAATAGGGCATATTGCTAGCAATGGAGCTGTCAAACTCCATTGCTAACAACCCCTTTCTCCCCGATGAAAACAGGTCAGTTAGTCTTTAGTTAGTATTAATTCTTTTGGAATTCATCACGATAGTTTTCAGGGCGAACCGCGTGGAGGTCGACCTAATAGGATAGATATATTGTTAGCAATGAGGCAGTTAAACCACATTGTCCTCATGTAAGGAAGAACTGTACTTAGCAGAGGGACCTTAATAAGTTATAATAAGACAATTGGGTAAATGATATCGAGCTTATGGTCACAGGTACTGACGGAGCAGGGCCTCGGCAAGTATTGTGACAAAGATTTCATCCAGAGTACCTCGCGTGAGATGCAGGAGGCGCTCGACCTCACCCAGGAGGAGATGGACACGTGAGCAACTTGTTTCATGCACACACACACACGCACACACATACAAACACATACACATAAAAAAACTAACACATGCAAAAATGTACACATACAAATAAATGTATGCAAACAGGCGTTTATAGAAACGTATTACTTCTAGACGTTTATTGTCTATAGTTTACAAAGATTTAATCCAGTATCCTCACATGATATTGCAGAATACTTAAAAAGATAGATATGTGAGCATTTTGTTACATGAATATATATACCAAATAATACACATACATGTGACTTCTCTGAATACGTATATAATTTTTAGATTACTATTATTTATAGTACAAATACTTAGGGTTCTTTTGAGACGTGTAGGAATTGATTAGCGGCACTCAGAAGGATGAATACGGGAGCAACTGCTTTCATAAATACACATACATACACAAATGAATACACATGCATGTGGCCTCTTTTGTAATCTATTACAAGGAATTATGAAGAATTAGACCTCACACAGAAGGAGGTGTATATGTGGGCAATACACATTTAAAGAACACATACAAATTTTAGTAACTAAAATATTTTATATAGTGTATTATTTTTATACAGACGAGAATAATTTTTAATTTATCCGCATATTAAAATAATGGTTACTATAATAAAAATACTTAAAAAGTGATTTATTTTTTACAGAGCTGCTAATCAAATCATTTTACAAGAGAGAAAAATGGGGGCTGCTCAAAATAGAGCAAATGATGTGGTAAGGTCTTTTTATATCACACAACAAGAAGCATACATCCTGTCTGATGATATGAAGTTATTGTTGCTTATATATTGTTACATATGTTACTGTAGAAGCTTGTACTTTGGTAAATTTTAGGATTCTTTTTTAATGGGTGAAAATGGAATGGTAACCCTGCCTGTTCTTTCGGTATATGCTGGTAGGGCACGAGTGAGCGATGAAGGAAGGAAAGATGAGGATGAAGCAGATCAGATTGCACATCGTGATGAATTCATCAAAAATTAACCATGGTGATTTCCAGGGGGAACCGAGTGGAGGTCGAACTGTTAGAGTATTGAAGTTAAAATATTGCTAGTAATGGGCCTGTTAGATCTCATTACTAACATTCCTTTTCCTCCCAATCCTAGAATTTACCATCATGAATTGGTTGGGGGAAAATTTTTCGTAATGGAGTATAAAAATTCTATAGCCATTGCTAACCAAGGGGTACCTTAAGTACAACTTAACAGTAAGGATGTAACAGTGAATTTATTGAACGCATAAGGGGTTTTTTAATAGCTGATAATTCCTCCTGCGTTAACAGTATACGCTGGCGGAGTACCAGTAAAGGATGGTAGGTTTTTTTTATACAACTTAGAATGGCAAACAAGCTAACGGCCCACCTGATGAAAAGTGGTAATCGTCGTCTATAGACATGAGCAGTATCATGGACATAACATATAAGTGAGGATGAAATGGCAGATTAGTTTGCCCATCGTTATGAATGAATCTGGAATTAAGCATAATGGTTTCCCATGAAAACCACCTAGACCTAGAATAGGTATTCCTCGGTATCTACATCCATCTATATTTGCAATGTATGTCGTTTAATAACTATAAATGTATTAAATTGATGTTACAGGAAAGTTTATATTCAAGACAGTATCATCCTTTCCACCAGCCAGCGATGCAGCCTCCACCTCGCGGCAAATAACCGAACAAACGTAGTGTGCTTATGTTTTTGGATTCATCCTTTTTATATCTACATCGGTTGGTACCGTGTGGATTTTGTACCCAATACCCTTGCAGGGTTCTGAAGGTACCCAGCCTCGGCGGCTTTGGAGGACTCCCACCGAAAAGTGGAGTCTCAGGGATTTTTTGATGAATATTTTGTAAATAAGTAGTTATTACGATACTTCGCTTGTCTTAGCTTTGAAAATATTACTAGTCTGACTATGATTGGTATATATTTTTGGTATTGCCATATAAAATTATTGAAATTTCCCTCATACATTGCGGTAAACGAGAGAGATTGGATTGTTTGAATTTTCACCCCATTCCTATTGATTTAATTCCCAAATATAATATAATTTGTGACATTTATCGTTTTAATAGATATCTATCGATATAGAGAAATTAATTTATTATTTACATTTATACTTTGAATAGTGTACAAAGTGAATTACGGAATTGTACAAATTTTCAAATTGAAAGTTTTAATCGGTGAGCGACTTTGATACGTATTTTTAAAATGTATATTAAAATATATTAAATTAAATTTTAAAATAAATTATAATATTGTGGCGATGTGCCTTATTTATCCAAGTGTAGAAATGCCAAATAAAATATTGTGCCAAAAGGTAAAAATGCCTTATAAATATGAAATATATAAAATATAGTATATAAATATATATATATATATATATGTGTTGTCGACAAGCTACTATTGCATTATTTTGTTGCTTGTCGAATAAATTTTTAATATATTTTCTTCAATAATTATATATTTGAGTATAAAAAATTAATGAATATTATATATATAAAGAAGAAAATGTTTTTTGAAAATCAGAGTAATATCTAGTCAAATATGTAAACATGGCTTGCTTTGATATGTTTTAAATATGAATGTTACGGATATAAGACGAGATATATTTTAATGTTGTATTTTGTATGGACTATATTTGTTACTCTGTGAATAAAACTGTTGGGACAAATTTGAAATTTTGTTTACTTTTAATTTTAAGGTAAATTAAAAAAATCTCTTTCTTTATCGAAAAAATTGAATTCCTTTTTAATGGTGTTTATATATATATATATATATATATATATATATATATATTAAAAAAATCTTCTATTACGAATACAGGTGCCATGTCGTATAGGGAGCTTAAAGATATGGCCTGGAAGAGAAGAGATGGCTAAAAGAATGAATGCACCGACAAAAAGAAACTTTCAAATATAATCGAAAATAAGTACTTATTTTTAAAAATTCTTTTAAAAAATAAAAGACATTTATTTTATAAAAATATAAAATTCACCCAATAAGTTTTTACAGATAGAAGTGAATGAAATATAGTAAAAAATTTAATTATTTTAGTTCATTGCATATCTTCTTTAGAACTATTCAAAGGCTGACCGGTGTCGACATCTTTTAATTCTTCCATCTTTTCTGATATCTCAGCTTTTAATTCATTGATTAAGACACTAATATTATCTTCACTTGCTAATTTTTCATCGACGACCGATTCTGATTCTTTAGTTTTGTCTTGAAATATTTGCGAAAAATTCTTTCTAGTTACTGAAAACGACTCTGAAACTGGACCCGATGCATTATTATAACTAGTCCGATTTAAAAGATCCTTTATTGTTTTGTCAAATTTTCTGGATTCTTCGGTTTCTTCTGTAAATTGTACTTTACTATCATTTACTACCACAGGAAATATACGGCTGGGACTATCAAGGTTATCTTCAATAATATCTCTATCTAAATTATGTGATTTTTCTTCGGTATCAGGCGAAATATAGTCTTTACTTTTCTCTGATTTATTAGACATCTCAACAATTTCATTTTGTAATTTTTTTATAATATTCTCCAAGTCAGATATTTGCCTGTCTATGTCATTAGTAGATTCATTAACGGAATCATTTTTAACTGTTGATAACATAGTCAGTTTTCGAGTCTTACCTAAATCTTCGTCAGAATTCTTACTTATCTCGTCTTTTATCTTCTCGATAATTGAATCCACAGTTGTGTTTTTCGAAGGTACTTTATTAATCTTGTCCATATTTATTCCAAATATCTTTTCATTCTTCTTTTACACTCTTCCGCCTTTTCTCTTCTGCGTTGTTCTTCGCAGGGATCATACGGTGGGGGTGGTGGAGGGAGCGATGGTATTGGACAGCTGGGCCAAGATGGGTCCGGATGAGCAGCAGTGGCCTCAAGAATTCGATCGCACCTAGCAGTGGTTGTTATCTCTCTATCGACTGTACAAACGACTGTTGTATCTGACTTGGGGGATACAGGAGGGTTCTTTATTTTTTCTATGCAAATGGCCAGACACGGGGGTGGAGGACGAGGTTGTTCAATTGGTTTCTTTGGACATATTTTAATACCAGCTTTTTCCTTCAATCGTATCCGTTGTAACGTGCAGGGATCAGGCGGCGGCGGTTCCGGAACTGGTACTACAGTACATTTCTTTGTATTCATATTCGCGACATGGTATTTAATTTTGAAATCTTTTGTCTGCTAACGGGCGTCCATTTTTCTTGTTCTTTTTGTTTCATTTATCATGTCATAGAGATATTTATAAATGTAATATGCCAGTATTACAAAACGTTATCTAAAACTCTACAAATTCTTTTTATAGCTGAAAAATACATCGTTAGTATTCTTTTAAGAGTGTATATTACATATAGATTTAGTTAAATGTATGTAACTAGTGAAACTACACATTTTATCAAAACATGGATCGAAAAATATTAACATTACAGGAGTCAGCTTATGCTTGAATGATAAAATTAATATGAACTTAATATTGAACAAGGTTTCTTAAAGTGAGGTCCATGGACTCCTTTTTTTTCTTTCTGGTAACCACACCCGCGCTATCAGTATACGATGGCGGAGCACTAGTGAGGGTTGGTAGGTGACGATGAAAACAGGTCAGTTAGCGCATTGCGACGAATTCTACTAGAATTAACTACGATGGTTTCCAGGGGGAACCGTGTGGTCGACCTGGTAGGGTGTATAGTTAGTAATGTGTCAGTCAGACCTCATTATTAATAATCCCTTCTCTCCCCCCCCCCCCTCTATGAACCCCTTAGCCGCTGCAGTGTCCCAGTCCTTTCCGCAACTGCAGCGTCTCCCCCTTTCTTTTCCCACACGAGTCCCTTATTCTTCTCATTTACTAATTTCCTTTACACATTTCCAACGTTCCCTTCCTTTTTTCCTCAATCCTTTCCTCGATACCGCAGGTGGCGGTGACCAACAACAAATGTATTTCCAAAGAGGGTTAATTTTGATATAAAACAAAAAATCAATTGAGCTTTTTTTGAAGACGATTGAAAAGTAGTAAAATAATGAATGAAAAATTATGCGTCGTATTTAATCCTTCTTTTAATTACATAAAGAACATAAAATCTTAGAAAGCAATTAAGGATCTAATTGTTTTCGCGGTCACAAATTACAGGTTAGGTTAGGTGGTTCTGGATTTTTTATTCTTTGGAGGCAGACTGGGGGTTCGTCGCGTTTTTTCGTCTTTTTACCATCAACACAGGGGGAGCGAGGTGAATTGCAGGGATGTAGTTGTGGTTCTGGTGGTTCTACTTTAGCGCAGGACTTGATGTTTATAGACGCACCTGGTAGGCACCTAGCTGAAAGTAAAGGTATAATTAAAATTGAAATCAGAGAAAAAATAATACAAAAATCATGGCTGCATTTCGGTTTTAAAGGTAGATATGGCAGTAATATTCATATGTGGGGTGAACATGAAAGAGTGTCTCCATATACATAGTAAATTAAAACTGCCACTGTTTTTGGAAGAACTTTTTGCACGCCAATGTTAGCAAAACAAATTTGTATAGGTAGTTTTAGCATGAACTATACAAATCCTTCAATGAATAACCAGTACGTTTTTGTACCTACAATACACACATGTTTGCAAATAATTTCATCTTTATATCAGGTAAGTACGTTTATCTACAAAGAGTTAAAAATGTCACTTCACCATCTGCTATGAATTGAGCAATAAACGGAATTGTATTAGTTAAAAATACCAACCCAGAAATATTTAAACCGGAATAATCATTGTTTTCGATCTGCTTGAGAATCGCAACAAATTCTTGCCGAACATTTACAATCTGGGTCGCGTTTGATAACTTCATTTAATTTACTTATGTTTTCCTTTGTCTTTTGTACGTCTTCCGCATTTGGCAAAACACATGGTAGACATTTCATTAGCTGGTTTCTGCAATTTTCCCCGCAACGTTCTTTGTCGGACATTTTTCTGTTTTTACATTGTTTTCGGAAAATAATGTACAAATACTCTGAAAGCAGCTACCTAATTGCTTTGTTTTATGGCAAACCATTTGTCACATAACAAATACAGTGTCAAGTTATGTACAGACCAATATTAAATTGAAAAATATAAAGATCACAGTCATTAACATGAAAGCGAAAGAGAACCCGTCTCTGTTTAAGGTTAAGGTTTAAGGGGATTTAGCGCGCAATGCATTTTCTATATAGTCAGATGTCTTTTCTTGTTTATTTCCCTTAAGTGCCTACTCATCAATCTTCTATTAATATACGTGTATTATTTTTGTAGTTTAATGTAGTATATTTATTGTTTGTTTTACGTTGTTGAAGAACTTCTTTTGACAAATATGTAACATTAGTTCAAAGTATCCTATATTTTAAATTAAAATATGACCTCGTGTGTGGTACACGTGCAAGTTATGTCGCATTTAATATATTATTAAATTTAAACCCGTTTAGGCTTTTAAGTTTGAATAACAAACAAATATATACCTTTACAAATTTACATTTATAATATTTGTAGAATAACAGAAAGAAATTTTATTTTTTCTGAATGTTTATTTGCAAATTCTACAAAAGTCGATAAATCAATAAAAAAAGTATTTCATCTTTCTTGATCGATGATATTTAACTCTAACCTTATATTTTAAAAGACTACTACTGGGTTTTTAAAGTATTTGTACTTTTTATAGACAATTCATAAAAAAATGACATTGTTAATTTTTAGAATTTATTTTTCAAATTTCATTTTAACACTAATCATACCATAACGGGTCAAATGACCCATTTTGAACTTTTGCATTGATAATGCACGTATTATCTTATTACTTCTCCAAATTTAACTTACTGACTTTTTCTGACTAATTATGTCTACTGTTCTAAAAATATTTTTATAATTTTTTGTTTTGTTTATTTTGAGTAATAACTGTCGTATACCGTTGTCTACCACATCGGGTCATTTGACCCGAAGAACATTTTTTTTTGTTTTATAAGCTTATCAATACATATTGCTTATCTTATTGTATTCAGTAAACTGCAAATGTATGCAAAGACTGTTACGTAAAGTAGTTCAATCAAAATAGCTGAGAATAAATCAAGAAAATATAAAAATTTTAGATTGAAACTAGATTTTTGTGTAAAAAAGGTAGCAAAAAAAGAAAAGTTTGGTACATAGTTTTTATTTTATTTTAATCGCTTTATTAGTGATACCGGTAACTATTTACCCATAAAATGTCGAAACGAACGAGACAGTCCAAATTCTTAGAAGATATAAATAATATTGGAGAAGAGTTTTCGGAAATTGGTGAAGATGAACTTTCTGAAAACGAAGATATATTGGTTACAAACGAAAATGAGTCTGAATCTACAGATACTGACAATGAAGAGGAAAATATTGTGAATATCGGTTGTGGACGAAAAAGAAGAAGATTACTCTCAAGTTCTGAAGAAAGTGAAGCAGAAATAAATGAACAACATGTTGCAATTGATGGATCTGTTTGGGAAGAAATACAAATAGGTGGCACACCTGGAAGACCACCACTTCATAACATTTTTAGGCAAGAAGTAGGCCCAACAGGATATGCTAAACGTCATATAATGAAAGGTAAAGTTAGTACTGCATTTTCATTGATAATTGACCACCGTATTATGAACCATATAAGAGCATGCACAATAGAAGAAGCAAACAGAGTGTTAGGATCCGATTGGAGTTTATCTCAAGAAAAACTTGCTGCATTTATTGCAATTTTATATGCACGAGCTGCATATGGAGCAAATAATTTGAAACTTTCTTTTTTGTGGAATAATATATGGGGGCCCAAATTTTTTTCTGAAACTATGAGCAGAAATAATTTTACCGAAATTCTTAGATTTATTCGTTTTGATAAAAAAAGTCAGCGGAGTGAACGTTTGAAAGCAGATAAATTTGCTATGGTATCCACGATTTGGAATATTTTCATTGAGAACAGCCAAAACTGTTACAAACCGGGTGGTAATATTACTATAGATGAACAGCTATTTCCGACTAAAGTACGATGTAGATTTACGCAATACATGCCTAACAAGCCGGATAAATTTGGAATCAAATTTTGGTTAGCATCGGACGTCGATAGCAAATACGTCATAAATGCATTTCCATATCTAGGAAAAGATGAAAATAGACCTTCTTCAGTACAACTCTCTGAATATGTTGTACTCAAGCTGATCGAGCCATTTACGGGTTGCGGAAGAACTGTGACCACAGACAACTTCTTTACAAGCAAATCCCTAGCCATACAACTTCTAGCAAAAAGAACTACCCTAGTTGGAACCATTCGCTCAAACAAAAGGGAGCTACCACTAATTGCAAAGCAAAAGAAAGATGACATGGCAAGATATTCTTCGAAAATTTTTACTTCTGATAATTGTACTCTTACAATTTATAAAAGCAAGTCAAATAAAAAGGTACTTTTACTTAGTTCTAAACATAAATTTGTATCAATAGAAAATAATGATAAGCGTTTACCTGAAACTGTTTCATATTACAATAAAACCAAATTTGGTGTAGACATGACCGATCAAATGGCGAGGAAATTTACTACAAAGTCTAAGTCTTGCAGATGGCCACTCCAAGTTTTTTTCAATATCCTTGATTTAGCTGGTATAAATGCTTGGATTTTATACAAGCAAACGACAGGAGATAATATTTCGAGACAAGATTTTTTTACTCAAGCTAGCAGTAGAACTTGCCGACGATTTTCGAGTTGCCCGTGAACAACCAAAAGAAAAAGCAAATACTAAACGATCGTTGCCTAACCCTGTTACAGATTCTAATAAACGTAAGAGGTGTCAAATAGGATACTGCAAAGAAAATAAAACTAATAAAATTTGCTCCAATTGTAAAAAATTTGTTTGCGGGAAATGTGCGACGGAAACACTTATGTGTAAAAAATGTGATGTATAAAAACAACTCTTATTTTTTGCGTTTGAAATAGAAATTGTAAAAATACTATTTCATATAATTATAATACATATTTTATTATCATTATATTTTTATTTCCTTTCCAACATCCATATTTCATACATAAAAGTAGGAAACGTAAATTTCGGGTCATTTGACCCGCTATGGTAAACTAGGTATCTAATAAGTGTTGGTATGATTAGTGTTAATGAAACAGAATTATGGAAAACCAAAAAATTTAATTTTTTTTTATACAACTTAGAATGGCGAACAAGCTGACGACCCACCTGATGGAAAGTGGTAACCGTCGTCTATAGACATGAGCAGTACCATGGACATAACAGAGTATACTGTTCCGTCCATGACACCCTCCATGCGTTACCACTCCTGAGGACTCAAGTGTTACTCCTCTGTACCCTGTAAATTCACACCATATCCCACCCTTCAAACCGAAACACAACCATGCAAACATAACTGCTTCACGATAGAAACACGAATGGGACAGAGGTACCCAAGCAATCAACTTTTGTACAGTCTCCCTCTGGCTAAAATTTTTGTTAATTATATAAATGTAAGTTTGTTGTTTGTTCATTTTATAGCGCCTTAACGGGTTAAACAATTATTATGAAATTCGGTATACATGCACTGTATGGAAAGGAGAAGGATATGAAGGTATACTTTTTATTACTACTGCTTTTTATCCCGATTAGTAAACTAAACGTGGTCATACAGATGAACTCGCGTGTAAAAGCTAGTTATAAAATAAAATGCTAGATGAAAATGTTGCTTATTTTAATGTAAAAGTTATTTATTCATTGCAGCGTTGAAAAAGGCCAGTATCTGCTTCCTTTTTTGATATGTCGCTATCAGTAGATGACGTAGAGGGAGTCCTCGATAAGTCTTTTTGATTTTCAGTTTCGTAAAACATGGAGCATATTTTTGACTTTATAACTGTAAAAACATTACTCGGAGTAGGAGCTGATTCCTGCAGCCTATTTGAAATTTCCTCAGGAGGCACTGGTTTATCGTATGGAGAACTATTGTCATTGAAGTTCTTCGATTTTAGCATAGAACTGGCAACAGTATGTATCTGATCACTGATCACTGTAATGGTTGAATTTACTTTCGTAGCTATATTTTTGACAATTTCTTGCATTTTCGTTCGCTCTTCTGGACATTCACCTTTCTTTTCCTCTTGGATGTTTGAACTATGGAAAAAATTAAAGCCGGAAATAGTCCCTGCATTATTTTCATTTTGTGTAATCGGTGCAGATTCGTTATTATCAGTTTCAGATTTTTTTGGTGTAATTTTGTTCAAATGTCGAACGCTTTCTGTCGTTATAACTGTTACAGCATCTTTAGTCATTTTAAAAACTTTTCCAAAGAAGTCTTCTGCTGCAACTTTGATTGTAGTAATTGTTTCACCATGTATGTCTAATATACTTTTTTGTTCTCCCAGAGTATCGTGTGAAGAACAAGGTTTACATGTTTTTGTATGAGATGTTTTTGCAGACTCTAAGTTACAAGAATGGCTACTGGAAGTAACTCCATTCTTTTTACTGGGTTTCTCTTCGCATGCCTCTATTAAAATTCTGTCTTTGCATTTAAGAGTGTGATCGCTTTTGGTACACGATACCGCAGGTAAATCCTGTTTTGATGTTTGTTTTTCACTGCAATCGTCTATTGGGGGTGGACATTTGGTTTTCTTTTTGCATGGAGATTTTTCCTCAGGAGGAGGACAATCCTTTTTAGGGTCTTTATTTTTAGAATCAGAACTCATACTAGTTTTTGACACGCAAATTGGTTTTTTTAACTTGCTATCTTTTGGTGGGCAAACAATTTTTTTACTTGTTTTAGGTGTGCAGATCGATTTTTGTTTGCAATTGTTGTTTGATGAATTATTACACTTTGGAGTTTCAATTGTAGTTAAGGAGTCACAAGAGTTTTTTATGCAACTTGATTTAGATCTAAATGTACAAGTACTGCCGCCTATCTTATTGCTGCTGGCTATTGAAGAGCTACTTTTCTTTTCGCTGCCAAATATTTCAAAGCAGGATCGATAGTCAGGAAAGTCGTCGTTGATAGAATTCAGCGTATCTTGGATTAATTTCTCATCTGATTGAGAGCAGCCTTGAGGGTACGATTTAAGATATGGTTTTATGATTTCTCTACAATATTTGTATCTATTGGCTATTGCATCATCAGAAAGAGATTCGGCGTTGGAATGATCGTGTGTCTCTTCCGTAAAACTATCTTTAATAACAGTAATGGAGTTGGAATTTTCTGATTCCTTTATTATTTGACTAAACTCGAATGATTTTAACGAATCCTTGTCAGCTTTGTTTATGGAATCTGACGGACGCTGCAGCGAGTCTGTTAATGAGCCAGAATCTTTTAATATAGTCTTTTTTGTTTGTGTCTCTCTGTGGCAAGTAGCTAGAATTTTTGATAAATTACAATTATCTGACTTTTGTTTATCAGGAAACATAATATTTAGATTTAATTTTCTATATGTTGATTGTTTAATTTACTTACTTATACATTTTGATTGGCGGTTATGTTCGGGATTTGTTTTTGTGTTGTTTCTTATGTGTTACATCTTTGATGAATTTAATCGTCCGTTGAAAATATATGAAGTCTCTGTTTTGTCATGACATTATTTGACACTTTATTTTTCTTTTTTATCTAAATAGAAATATATTTACAATCTTATTTTATATTTAATTTTAAATATAATACATAGATCAAGGATATAATATTTGCAGTCGTTTTTGAGCTACTCAGATGCTCAGAAGTACGTAATACTACGTTTATGATGAGTTAAGGATTAAAGGTAATAGGATCGTGCATTTATTTTCTATTACTATTGTTGCTTTAAGATAGAGGTTCGAAAATGCCAACAGAGTTTGTGACTCCGTTTATTATTTTAGAAATAAAAAGAAAATAGATATAAAATTATAGACAGTAATAAAAAAATATAATAGAAATAAAATTATTTTAGAAATAGAAATAAAAAGTTTAGGATTTTAGAAATAAATATTAAATTATTAGAATTTAATATATATATAACTTTTTTATTGAATTGACATTCTAAATACTGATTTAGATTATTTAATGGCTTTCAAAATATATCGAATTTGCACATTAATAAACTGAGTTTATGTTTCAATCATCACTAGTGAGAAGGACTAGCATTTTTCTTTCTTTTTTTACACTTTGCACTCTCAGGTTTTGGTTTTGTCTTGCACAGGCGTTTTGGAGTATTATTATCATTTGGCTGTAGTACACAATTCTCTTTAATTTCTTTTGTACATGCTGGTTCAGGTGCTTCCTTTTCCGCGTCTTTAGGGCGACGTTTTTTCTTTTTTTCAGTCATAGTTGATCTGTTATATCTCTTTCTACTTCAAATGGCATTATCAAAGTTTTCTACTTGATTTTAATTGGCAATTTTCGAAAGATTTCCTTTGTTTCCGTTTCCCATATTTGGTCATATATTTTAATTACGTTTATGTTAATTTAATAAAGAGTTCACTTCTTGAAGTTCAATGTTTTAAATATTTTAATCGCACCAATTTTTTTTCCATATGATTTTAAATGGCAAATTATATTATTATTTTAAACATGGATAATTTATCTTTTGAAATACTGACATCAGTATTTCAATTATAATTTAAAATGTCATTATTTCTTGGGTACCTAACCTACTTTAAGTGCCTATCACATAGAAAGAAATGTTAGAAACCTCCTTGATTAGCAGGCAATATGCATTCCAGCAACATCTGTCAATGTAAAATAAAAAAAAAAAAATAGAATAAAAAATGACTGATTACCCTTTTGTCTTAGATACTATGAACAACTGAACTTGATAACTGACTAATATTAACTAGTGCAGGTAAACCGAAATCCTGCTCCTGGTTTTCATTAATACTGAACCTGATCCTGGTGTTACTTAATACTAGTGAGTGGCGTGAATTTCCTGGGTACAGAGGAATAACACCTGAGTCCTCAGGAATGGCAACGCATGGGGGGTATCATGGGCGAAACAATATACTCTGTTATGTCCATGGTACTGCTCATGTCTATAGGCGACAGTTACCACTTCCATCAGGTGAGCCGTCAGACTGTTTGCCATTCTAAGTCGTATAAAAAAAAAAAAAACAATTTCCTATATTAAAACAGACCACAGGCACTATCTTTAATCTATGACTTATTGTGTTAATCCTTTTTTATAAGAGGTACTAGCCAAAGGTTAAATATTTTAATACCTCGATCATAAAAATCTAAATAAAGTGCATACATTAAGAATTCATTCGTTGGCATTCTCTTTCTATGACCAAAGGTCGTAAAATAAGGACATAAAATACTTTAATCATCGCAGAGATTAAGAATACTACCCACGATAATCCTCTGAACTATGGGGTTTCATGGGTGTCTATTAGATCATATTCAGAATGTTTTTTTTTACGTGTGATACTGGTATAATATAAAGGCCTGCGCTATCGGTATACGCTGGCGGGGTACCAGTGAGGGATGATAGGTGAACGATGAAAACAGGTCTATTTTTTAATGACGATAATGGAATGATAACTCTGCCACCTTGCCTGCGCTATCGATATACACTAGCGGGGCACCAGTGAGGGATGAGGGGTGACGACGAAAGCAGGTCAGTTAGCCTATCGTGACGAATTCCACTAGAATTAACCACGATGGTTTCCAGGGGGAATAGCGTGGAGATCGAACTGATTGGGTTAGTATACCATGCAATGGATCAGTTAACCCTATTACTAATAATCCCTTTCTCCCACATCAGAATGGGTTTGGTTCTTGTAAATGAATTTTAATTCTTTGCGATCAACATATATGTGAATTTACTGTGAAAACTTAGAAATTTTGCACGAAAATTGTTGTTGGCGGGAATTTAGTTTTCCTCATGGGGTATATAGTTTAAATTATAGGAGAACGGAGAAACTCATTTCAGACGAGCAAAGGCGAAGGTATATTAAAAAATAAACATTACTTTATAAACTCATATTATGCTTTATTTCGTACTGGTGCGTTTACCTTACAAATATACTTATTACAAATTAAACGAAACGTTTTTTTTTTATCCGTCTATTAGATATTACATGTATGTGATGTATATCACTTATCTCGATATGCTTTCCGGAAAACAAAAGCAGTTCCCAAGAATTTATGTTCAATAAATAGGAAAAATAATGCATAAAAAAATTATTATTATATTAAAATGAGATTTCATTATTTGATTTATTTATTTATACATAATAGGGCCTTGATTATCTTAAAGTTTATATAATTAAATTATATAAATCGTATTTAAATGATTCTTATAATTGTTTTTTTTTAAAAATTTATTAGTAAATATTGAAATAATATAGAAATAAATATAATCAAATAATATTTTATTATTTTGTATATTCTTATTGAAAATCGTCAACATAAGTTATGTTATATGTTTCATTTACATTTTTTTATATAAATTTAAATGGTCATAAAAAGTATAGGGTTATTTATGTATTTTTAAATTTTGAATTGAAATAATAAATAGTTGACAAAATAATATCAATCTTCAAGAAATAATCAAGGTATAATATAATTATACTGAAGACTGATGTTATTTTGTGATTGGTAAGAATTATACAATTTATACATTTTAAGTTATATATATAATTATGTTGACAATTTATAATATTATAATTAAAGTGGCCCATTGTTTGTTCTTTGGTGAAATGTTATTGCTTTAAATAAAATAAACTATGTTTAAAACACTGGTTTGTAAAGACATTATAATATTCAAGTCTTTGGCGTTTCTCTAAACTGTATGTTGATTGATTTAAAATATATCCACAATAAAGCATGCTATTAACGAGAACGCAAGGCAAGATAACATTTAAACATTATGATAATTATATTTACAAAAAATAGATATATAATGATTATATATGTAAAAAAAATAATAAAAATGGACGGAACCGATAAGACATTTCAACTAATACTTGTTTATAATATAAAATAAGAAAACAATATTCTAAAAGGCTTTGAACATATCTTTTACAATATATTAATTTACCACATACATTATGAATGAGGACTTCGATAATTCACTTATTTCTCGAACATAATGTACATTTAACTAGAAACTAACACTTTTTAAAAAAGTAAAAAGAAACAAGTAATCTCATAGTAATTTCAGAACCAACCTAAATAAAATACTAAGTTCATGACTCTCATATTTGTTTTGAAGCTTTGAGGCATTCAAATACACATTTATAACAATACAAAAAATAAGTTACATAACTTATATGAATAATAACGACATTAAATGTAAGGGCTATGACGTTGTGCATTAAGGACAGCTTAAATAAAATTTAATGAAATAGGTAATAATATATTAAGGCTCACGAATCTAAAAGTATTACATAAAATTAAGTACTATTTTGTAACTACGTTGAGGTAAAAGAAACAAGAGAATCGTCACTTTAATCCTAATAATGACAATAAATGAATTACATTTAGTTTCATTAAAATACATTATTTACAACTTATCTTAATGGAGATTTATCAACACTTTGGCTCTCTCATACAGTATATTTTTCATTAACTAAATATAATGAGTATAAATGAATTGCTGAAGTTATATTATTAATATATAAATACAAAAATAGAGAAAGCAAATGGTTTACTGACCGATTAATTAATAAAAAAAAAACATGGAGACAATAACTGAATTGTATGTAATAAAATTGTTGATTTATCTACACATTTTGAGTTTTTCTAAGAGAATGGTTAGAAGATTTAAATTAAAATTTCTCACAAGGTTTGTTTTATGAGTGTCCATTATCACTTAATTTTGTTCGTTGTGGCTCGCCGACAGCTATTGCTCGCACGGCGTCCGTTGATATCTGTAAATAATTAAAATACGTTACAAAAATTTACATTAATTTGCGTTATGTGTAAAATAACATCTGCAAATGTACACTAGCTCGCATATTCGTGTTCATTTCATATACACGTTATATTTGAATAACAAATATTAAAAGGGTCAAATCGAATTGTCATTTGAAAAAAAAAAGCTCGCTTTGAACTTAAAACAAACAGAACAGAAGATATGACATATATGTAAATGTACATAACATTTACATTACATATAAAATATATGTAATGAACTAATGAACTAACAAAGAAAATTGCCAGATATACATTATAGAAGGTTCTACTAGAGGGACATTTAAAAAAAAAAAAATATATATAAAAATATATATATATATATATATATATATATATATATAACTTTGAATTTGAAACAATTGTTTAGAATTGCAGAAACACGCTGACCTCTCAAAGGGAAAATCACGAACTTTGAAATAAAACTTTAAATGTGTTCGCAGTGGAATCACTTAAATTTAATGCCCTGTAAGTTATGCCCTGGTCCCATGGGCCCTTTGGGTCCTTCCCTGCCCTTTGTCGGCTACTCCTGTGGGACACATAGGGGCAGGTCGACAAATGTGCGAAAGAATGTCCCCCATTGTGTTTCGGTACTGTGGAGTTGCTTTTTTTTTTGTGAAATTAATTTGTAAGTCATTTTGTAATGGATATAGTTAGTTCTGATGTAGTTGGAATTTGATTGAATGATAACTATGTTGGTAATTGATTGATTGAATAACTATTTCAATCAAGTTGAAGAAAATTTGTATATTGATATAATGAAAGTGAGTTATTTGTTTTTTTACACTATATAATTAGTATTTGAGATGGAGAAAGAGACATGTATAGGTTACTCTTTAATCCCTTGATCATGCAGACAAAGCGGGGAAACATTTGTTGTCAATAATATAACCTTTATTATAATAATATTTTGTTTATAACACTGAGGTTGCAAATAAGCATATGGCCTCCCTGATGGTAAGCGGTTATCGTAGCCTATGAATGCCTGCAATACCAGGGGTATTACGTACGCGTTGTCTGCCCTGAAGAAACTTTTTCATCCCTTTTTTTGAAGAACCCTATATTGAAGTTTTTAAAAAAAAACCTCGACAATAAATGTACATATATTAAAAATTAATATTGTAATAGTTAAAGTTAAATAACAATAATTTTGAATTTTGTAAATTGCGTAAACTAAAATTCTAATAAATACGGTCAATAGAATATTTAGAATTGGCGAGTTTTTTATTTTATACAACTTAGAATGGCAAACAAGCTGACGGCCCACCTGATGGAAAGTGGTAACCTTCGCTTATAGACATGGGTAGTACCATGGACATAACAGAGTATACTGTTTCGCCCATGATACCCCCATGCGTTGCCATACCAAAGTAATATCCCATTTTATTTATTGTTTGTTAGTGCCATAATGGGCAATGCTAGCCCTTTGCCAATCATCATCATATGGTCCTTCAACTATCCACTGATGAACACAAGCCTTCCCTTTGGAAGGTTTTGTCAGTAGCTGTCACGCTTTATTATAATCCTTTGGCAATATTAAATAAAAAAATATATAAGAAAGTAAAGATATTTAAACGTCAAGTGTCAAATAAACATCTTCAGGACAAAAAGCAATCTTCAAAAAGCTAGTGAGATATCGCTTTGAATTTACATCACTGCACTCGAATCGAGTATAAGAGAATGTGCTTTACATATTTTGTTTTAAAGTTCAAAATAAAGACACTAGTTATTGCAAAGTACATAGCTTATCCGCATATCCTGTTTATTCCTTTGATCTCTCACCTCGGGGAATGGATTTGAACAATTTAATAGTTGTGACAAAACAGTAAACAAAAGACTTTCGATTCTATTTTCGGATTTTCTTATTGAATTTTTGACAGTCGTCAATTTGGGTTTCAGTGTGAATTTTTTTGGTAAACATTTATTTATTTCCACTATCATTATTATATCAGCTTTTAACTGTCCACTGCTGAACATAAGTCTAGTAGTAGTCCTAGAGGGGTTTTGCCAGTAGTAGCAACGCTTGGCAGGCGGATTGGCAACCGCAGTTAGATTTTGGAGATGTTTTAAGAGGAACGCTGTTGCCCATTCCTCGTCCTCTCTTAGTTGCCTCTCACAATACCCACGGGAAAGGAAGGGGTGGCCTATTCTATGCTGGGACCAAATGGGAATTTTTACTATAAAATAAAAAAAAAAAAAATAAACAGGCATACTAAAAACAGAAGCTTGTCTGGAATACCGTACACTGTGCTTATTTTGTATTTACCACGATTTATTATATGCCCCTTTTAAAATATCAACAAAGCCTAGTTCTAGTTGCTAAGCGTGGCAACTATTGGCAAAAATCTCCTTATGGGAGAAGCTAACATTATATAGACAGTGTATCCATAGAACTTCTTCGAAAAAAAACGCGTGAATTTTTTCATATAATTTTACGTAATACATAGTTATGGGTGATTCCTTTATAACTTCTATATTTATTTTGTCTTATAAATTCTGCATCTTTTTAATGCGTAAACACTCATTTTATTTATACATCAAAATACATTTTATGCCTCTCTCTTATTTAAAGAACACTGATAAAAGAAAACGAGATAGCTAATTTGACAATTAGCTGACAAAAAGTTTCTGAGGTTTTTGAGGTAATATAATAAAAGGTTAGAGACCTACCATATATCCAGTAGTGGACAAACAAAAATAAAAACAATAAACGGACCTCTTATTTTTGAAAAAAAAAAACACCGTCGCTTAAAACCAATCCACTGGCTGTAAATGCGAGTAACATTTTAAGGATCATTCCAACGATGGATAAGGGCCAGGTGTTAATACGTCTCCCTGAGGTAACGGACGTTGGTTGGAGTGATAAAACGTGCAGATTTATACAACGCTCACGGCCATTTGTTTGCGAGCGGTTGAACGTTTTAAACTGCGAATATTTGCCTTTAATGGCGGAGGTATTGAACGCAACTCTTGTTGAAGAGTCGACGGAAACTGTAACAGTGTTACTAAAACCAATACATGGGATAGAGCTTGTTTAAAACATATCAATTGAGAACGCGGAACTATTTTTACAAGAATATTGCACCCAGAAAATATATTGTTTTTTTTTTATGCAACTTAGAATGGCAAACAAGCTGACGGTCCACCTGATGGAAAGTGGTAACCTGTCGCCTATAGACATGAGCAGTACCATGGACATAATATGAGTATACTGTTTCGCTCATGATACCTCCCATGGATTGCCATTCCTCTGTATCCTATAAATTCACTGCCATATCCCAACCTTCAAACCGAAACACAGCCATGCAAACAACTGCTTCACGGTAGAAACACGAATGGGACAAAGTTACCGACGAAGCAAACGACTTTTGCACAAAGTTTCCCAGTTTTTGATGTTTTATGGCGACGACGCTATAAAATAAATATGGGTCCCATAACGGTATGGCAAAGGTAGTAAACCCTATCGATGGGATAATAACCAAAGCCATGGTTTTATATAAGTATCGTTATATTATATATACTCAATAAGTATATATGTAGTATAAGTCATGAAATATTTATATATGCAATGCTATGAAGGAACTGAATGTCTTCTGAAAACCATACAGTGAGTTCATCTTAGACCTTATGTTTGTATTTGGAATTATGTAATTTTTTATCTTTTTTTATTTAGAGGCTTTTATCCTATAATGTCAGCCTCATCATACCCTAATTTTATGAAATACGTCACATACTTAAAACATTGATACATAAATAAATAATACATAATAACTCAGTAGTGTATTTTGATGAAGGGAATTATTGATTCAAAAATATAGTAATTAAAGATTTTGCCATTCCGGAATGTGGCTCTGCGAGTATATTTGAAAATAAACCAATCTCCTCCAAGTCTATTGAGACTGTATTTCTGTATCAATACTTCCATTTGTGTTTTGTATTTCGTACATTCGGATATCATATGATTATTGTATGAGGAATTATGTACTTGAATTTTGTTATATTGTGCCTTTTTGTATTTTTTTAGACTTTTATAATTACTTTTTATATTATGGTGTATTTATTTGTTCTTTGTATAGTCAAGTGTTGAGTGTGGGGGAATATCCAGAATACCATAACACACCCTGTGCTACCTACTCTAATCCTAGTACCGATTCTGTCCACTTCCAATGTAAATATGTATAATCCTATGTATATTCTATTTTGTAAAATGTACAAATGAAGTGATTTTCATTTATATATATATATATATATATATATATATATATATATATATCACACAAATATATATATGTCCCACAGAAATTTATATGGAAATCGGTTCAGAACACCAGAACCTAGTTCTAAATTGAAATAACTATTTTTGCTACAAATTAAAGTTTTTTTTGCGAAACACAACCTTAAGATAATTTTTAAAACGCTGTTAAATTACGATAATTTACGAATGTATAAAACAATACTTTTAAATTAATCTAACAGTCTGTAGTTGCTTGTTATCAAATAGGTACTCACCACTTGGAGAGCAGCCCCGTGGCGGCTGAGTGCGAGTACGGCCCGCCGTATGGTGAGTACTGCGAGTACGGCGCCGCGTATGCATACTCGCTCGCCAACGTCGTGGTACCTGCAAAGATTAATTTTACACATAGTACATTTAAATAAATACACATAATGTTAACAGAGATTTAAAAGAGTTGAACTGTTGAGTTTCTCGCGGGCTCTTCACAACAGATAACAAGTTTTCGAAGCTTGCAGTAGATTAAAAAAAAAATACGATTTAAAAGTGCTTGTAAAAAGACTGTTTGAATAAATATGGCTTGAATTTCTATTTGATAAATAGATAGATTTTGTTTAAGAATATCCATACAAGAAATAACAGTTTTTTTTTTCAAAACGACTCCATTTTTATTTAAACAATTTATTTATGGTTAGTTTCATTTCATTCAGCAGTTTATTACATACTAGCGGCCCGTCCCGGCGTCGCACGGGTGGACATTTTTAACATTTCCCTTCACTACTCTGCTCCTATTGATCGTAGCGTGATGAAAAGTATACTATAACCTGTCCAGGAGCATGAAGAATAATTGTACCAAGTTTCGTTAAAATCCGTCGAGTAGTTTTTGTTTCTATAACGAACATACAGACAGACAGACAAAATTTTTACTGATTGCATTTTTGGCATCAGTATCGATCACTAATCACACCAGGGTGTGATAGTTATTTTGGAAATATATTTCATGTACAGAATTGACCTCTCTACAGATTTATTATAAGTATTGATTTGCAGTATATAATATAGACATAATAATATTAAAATATAAAAAAAAATATATATTTTAATAATTTACCTATAATCTTTCTACATAATCAAATTTATTTATTTATTTAAATTTTATTAATTAATTACGTAAATAAATTCATAATAAAAAGGCGATTTCACACATACGCATATGTTACTTAATATATACCTATACATTGTTGCCATGTGGTCCCGGCATAGACTAAACCACCTATTTCTTTCCCGTGGGTGTTTTAAGAGGTGATTAAAATATAGAAGTGATACAATTAAATTAATTATACACTATTTTTTAAATATAAAACAAAACATAAAATATAATAGATACGATTAAATATAATGCAATTAATTTAATTTTGTCTGTTTAAAAATTGTCACAATACACACTGCTGTATCCGCTGACATTGATGCTCCTTTCCACTTTGGGTGTTGCTGGAAGAAAACTCTATCAGAGTTAAGCTCGCTTTTGTACTTTTGTTTACCTCTGTCTTATTCTTATAACTAGTGTGTACAATAAAGAATTAATAAAAATAAATAAATAAAAAATAAAACACGAAAATATGTTTCCGCCATGTGTGTCGCAGCGACCCAAATAGGCTACAGCTGAGTGACAGTTTTGGGATAACAATATTTTCATTTTTTCCTAGTTTTTTCTACCTTACCGACATTGTAATATAAACATCAACTGTTATTCAAGAATAAGACGTTCCTTTAAGTAATTATATAGAATACGTAGTCATAAATATGGTATATTTTAATGGGATTGCATTTAAAAGGTACTATTAAAGATCTAGCGCCGACACGCCTCACAAGGTCGGGTAGATAAAATTCGTACATAACGACGCCCCTCGCACGCAATATAACAAGCTTTATACGCGTAACCACTCTCAAATACCCCTCCCGCGCCCCCAAAGAGTGACAGTTTAATATTTATAACCGAAATAAGCCTACAAACCCGTTTGAAGTACTCAGAGCCACTTCTGTCGCATCACAGACTCGTGTTTCGCTTCGTTACCCGTCCCAGACAAAGCCCGTATGATTTCCCACCCTCCCCCCACTAAAATTATTTGCATAGAGCCCCGAATGAGCTATTAAAGATGTCTGCTCACCCCCCCTCTCACCCTGCACCCGTCCGGGATAAGCAGATTGCGGTAGATTAAAGACCAAAAGCATAAAGAGAAGTTGCGTCCCCGAGCGCGATCCCTGCGGTACACCATTTTAGTATCTCCCTTTGATATGCATAAGTGCGAAAACTCTGTGGTACTGTATGAATTTTATGATGTTATAACAGTGGGAGAGACGGGGTCCGAGGAGAAAATTAGATTTCCCTCAGAGTGCCTCGGAGTGGCGTGCTCGACTTTGTCGAAAGCTTTCCTAAAGTCATTGCCGTTTTTTCAGCGTGATTCTTCAGCTGTTTTTCTGTTCGGCCACTTTTGTTTTTTTTTTCTTTTCTTTTCTTATCCGCTCATTGTTTTATCTCGGCGAGGGTCATATTGTGATCTCTTTATTACGTCCGTAACTTGTGAATGGATGTATTTCAATTTAAATCTTTGACTAAAGACGGAAAATATTTTTTTTTTTACAATGATACCTTTTTGTTTAGTTTTTTAATATAGCTAAGTAATAGCATATAAATTATAATGTTCCTGACACTGTTTATAATATACAAATGCTATGAAGAACGGAAATTTAATGAACTTACCACTTAGTGACTTATCCTATCCCCTTATACGATTTTTTTCCTGAGAATTTATTTTAACTTTCTTACACAAAACATTAATAAATTTTTTACGCTTTACTCTGCACTTTATAGTACGATAGGGTTTTTAAAATACCAAAACTATAGTAGATCATTGACAAAACTTACGGATTCAATACATCATTTTAGGGGGAAAAGGGATTGTTAGGAATGGAGATTGACACCCTTATTGTTAGCAATATACCCTATTAGGTCGACCTCCACGTGGTTCCCCCTGGAAACCATCGTGAACAATTCTTATTGAATTCGTCACGATGGGCTAACTGACTTGCTACATCCTCATCTATCATCCTTCACTGGTGCCCCGCCGGTGTATACCGATAGCACGGGTGGGGTTACCATTCCATTATTATCCATTAAAAAAAACATCATTTATTTATGTAAATTATCAATTATTAGATTGACTGTAATACAAACAATGCAATTCAGTACAGGTAATAGTTAGGTACAGCGACCGTTTATCATAAGACGGGTTGTATGCTTATTTGCCACGTTCGTAGTATAAAAAAAAGGTTTTAAACAATAGAAACTGTCAAAATTTCAACTATCACCTGCATCATGATATAAAGTGCAGAAAATAGCGTGGTGTTTTTTAACTAGTTGATTTAAATACCCAAAAAATCGGCACAAGAATAGAACTATACATCAAAATCTTCGAACGAGGTACATTCTCGATCTCCATGCAGTCTCCAATGGAAACTATTGTGGTTAATTTCCAAAAAAAAACTCACAAAGTTGCAATAAATAAAACAATTTTATAGAAATGTTATTAAAATATGACATTTATATACCAATAATTAGTGTTACTGAAAAAAGGCCGGCAGCACATCTGCAAATACTTTGGTATTGTGAGTGCTCATGGACGGCGGTAGTCGTTTATCATCAGGTGAGCCTTACGGCTCACCCGATGTAAGGTAAAGTAAACGAGCATGCGATCGTTTGCTCCCTGTGTAAAAAAAAAAAATAAACAACTTACCATCATAATGTGCATAAGGCGGGTATGGCGGCGCCGGTGGTTGTAACACGACCAGGGCGGCAGCGTCCGGACTGGCGGCGGCTGATGGTGGCTCCCCACCAGCACCGCCGTTCGATCCCGTTGAGTCGTTCGTTGCTGTAAAATCTGAAGTATTAGTTTCATGATTGCGTACAGCGGAACAGTACTGTTTGGGAGGAAAGGGATTGTTAGCAATAGAGTCTAGAAACCCCTGATATCTGAATCAACGGCTGATAACCCCGTTTGAGCTAACGGTATACGCTGGCGGAGCACCAGTGAGGGATGATAGGTGAAGATGAAGTAGGCAGGTTAGTTAGCCCATCGTAATGAATGAACCAAAAATTAAGAGCGATGGTTTCCAAAGAGAACCGTGTGGAGATCGACTGAATAAAGTATATTAAAGAACGGTCCCACGGAAGTTTTATCAAAATTTGTCCAGTAGCTTCGTTTTAAAAACAAAGTAACCGGTTTTTCCACAATTGAAGTCGGTTTTTTTTGGGGAACACAATCTTGATCATTTATGAAATAAAATGTACTTGTCATATTCAAAATATGAGCCAATAAGCGGAAGATTTTCAAATGAAATGGTACTCGTCATAAAAACCACAAAACATTTGTTTGGTGCAGAGTCAACGACCCGTACAGGTATCACAATAGCATGTGATCTAGTCAGGTGACCCACGGATCGCGTTACGTGCGCCGGCGCATCGTGTTACTGGGAGGGGAGACTGAGGTCCATTCACAGGGAGGATGTGGTCAGTCCGGTGGGATTTGTTCGAGATACAAGATGTGAATGAGTTTTTAGTTTCATTGAAGACGTGAACTGGCCTTTTTCCTTGACTTTATGCGGTGTCTTTTATCCTTTACTTCGAGGGAACTTCTGAGAATCTTACTTAATAGATGAGATATACAAGTTTTTAACTACTCTGTCAGGTCGACCTCTACGTGCTCTCCTCTAAAAATTTAACTGAGATTATGTATTTATATGTTTAGGATTACTAACATTAGTTAAATATATTATTTTGGTAAGGCTGTTACACTGCATTACAGATATGTTACAAACATTGCACTAATAATTATTGGTTTTATGCATGTATAAAACCAATAATTGATTATTAATAACATATTAGATAAGTAATTGATTAAAAATGAAGTTGCTAGTCTTCTACTCCTGGGGATATTGCCTCCACTATCTAGGGTAGATATAGTTTAAAACCAGGTCAAATTAATTTATTTAATGTTCCGATTGTCATATACTGTATTTCTGTATCCGGGATCATCTAATAGCTAAAGGTGTGTATATATATACCAATATCTATATATTGTACCTACAATATGTATACATATATTGGCCCAATAATAGATATATCAAATATCGGTTATGTAATACATAATATCTAAAAAGGTACCCGCTCGTAATGAATAATAGATATCGGACTGGTATTGACGATATCGATATGGGTGGTCAACAATATATAGAAGAATATATAGATATAGGAAGAAAGAAAGAAATAATTTATTCAAAGAATCATGCCACTCACACAGTAGCATACAAAGCAAGTACGTATCCAATTTATGTATCAATCCAATTTATTGCCAATGACAATTTTGTCACTATCGGATTTTCACAATATCAGATATCACCCATTCGTACCAACACCTATTGCGACATACATATACAATCCGACAGATTCATTTTTATTAGTTAAATAAAAAAAATATATAGTAACAAATCTAGCTTCCCATGCGGCCAGATCGCCGGCATCCGACCACAAACCATTTTGTGGTTATCAATCTCATAATGACCGCCGAATGGTTTTTTGTTTGTTTTGTTATCACATGGGAATTTACAATGATTTTATTGATTTGCTGATCACTTTGACCGACACTCACAAAAAGGAGGGTATACTGTTTTGGGTGTTTGTATGATTCACTTTAATTTTCCGTCTGACTGTCTTCGAGTTAATAAATTTAGTTTTATTCTACAAATGCTTAGAAAATATGTACAATTTGCAAATAAGGGTTTGTGAGTAAACATAGACTGATGAATTGCACGATATTTTATATCATCATCATCATCATCATCATCATCATCCTCACATCAGTCTTTAACTGTTCACTGCTAAACATAGGCCATTCAGATAAAAACAATCCCAAATAGGTTTATAAACGACAAAGCTATGGGGTAACAACCATAAAAAAATACAATTAAAATGAGGACCTCGTTCGTTTTTGAAGTCAGCTAAAAATGAGACAAATGGAGAACTTCATTTTGCAGAGCATGTTGTCCAAAAACATTGGCTCAAGACCCTAACATACACGCCCAAATAAAAAAAGTCAATAAATAAAAACACTACGTTCTTATCCCTTGAAGTCAAACAACAATCATGACCTTTCCAAGTCGACTCGTGACAAAACTAACGGATACGGCACATTCCAGTAAGTGGCATCAGACCATTATTAGACACGCCCTGAAAACTTGCGGTGACATGCCCTACCGCTGGCATAGTGCACCGGCGAGCTAACTGTTTCCCAGATTCCCCAAGTTGTTGTGGTGATGTTTTATTGCGGTCTACGCTGTAAGCATCATTTGTCATTCACCAGAGACATGCAAAGATTAAGCAGGTATTATACTTTATACTTTGTACAAAAGTCGATTGCGGGTACCTCTGTCCCATTCGTGTTTCAACCGTGAAGCAGTTGTGTTTGCATGGCTGTGTTTCGGTTTGAAGGGTGGTATATGGCGTGAATTTACTGGGTACAGAGGAATAACACTTGAGTCCTCAGGAATGGCAACGCATGGGGGGTATCATGAGCGAAACAGTATACTCTGTTATGGCCATGGTACTGCTCACGTCTATAGGCGACGGTTACCACTTTCCATCAGGTGGGCCGTCAGCTTGTTTGCCATACTAAGTTGTATAAAAAAAATATATTATCATCACGTCAGCCGTTAACTGTCCACTGCTGAACATAGGCCTTTCCCAATAAAAGGAGTTTTGCCAGTAACTGCCATGTTTGTCAGGCGGATTGGCAACTACAGTTAAACTTTTGGTGGTGTTTTAAAAAGGACAATGCTGCCTATTTTTCGACTGTTAAACTTTCTTAGTCGCCTCTTACGACACCTATGGAAAAGGAAGGGACGTTATGTTTAGTCTATGTTAAATCTGTAGTCTCATTAGACATGACAGGGGGAAAGGGATTGTTGGTAATGAGACTGCGATTCCCCATTGCTAGCAATTTTTTTTTCAACACAGGGGGCAAACGAGCATGCGGCTCACCTGGTGATAAGTGACTATATATATAGCTATATACTTTGACATGGTGACCTTCACACGTGCCCCCGTGGAAACCATCGTGTCTAATTCAAGGTCAATTCATCTCTATGCGCTAATTGAGCTTTTCAATGGACTTTGAATTTAAAAATTAATCTGTATTATTTTATACATGTAGGTATAAAATTTATTTGAAAAGAATACGAGCTGTGTTTCTTGTTAGTTCTTTTCTCATCTCGAAATCATTCCGAACTGACGGTAGATTTGACATATCATAAGTGTCTGGAATAGACCTACATGAATACAGATATTTTGAATTTGAATTTTGAAAAACTTCAAAATGAAAGAAGTTTTCAATTCGATTGTATTTTTTATGTTTGTTACCTCATAATTCCGTCACTTGTAAACCGATTTGGAAAATTATTTCTTTATCTGAAAGGATATACTTACAGATTAGTGTCATAGAAATTTTATCAAAATCTGTGCAGTAGTTTAGTTTAAGAGGAAGAATGAGGAACATGGGACAGATAAAGGAAACACTGTGTTATGTCGTATAGGGAGATCAAGGATATGGCCTGAGATAGAACTGGCTGGAGGAAGATGCATGAATTAGTTGCACCGACAAGTGGAAACTCTTAAATGAAAAAGAAAAATAGTTTAGTTTTTAGATCAAAATAATTGATTTTACACGATTGAAATTTTTTTTTTATGGAACACAATCTTTAATCATCATTCTCATATATCGTCTCTCACTGGTGCCCCGTTAGCGTATACCGATAGCGCAGGAGGGGGGTTACTATTCCAATAAAACCACTATTCCATAGATATAACACGCAATGACAGTTTTAGACTTATACCACCAAGGTCATTAATGACCTGTTAGTACTGACAAGATGATGATGATGATGATGAAGAAAATAATGATACAGTAGTGATGATAAAGATTTTTTTATACAACTTAGAATGGCAAACAAGCTGACGGCCCACCTGATCGAAAGTGGTAATCGTCGGCTATAGACATGAGCAGTACCATGGACATAACAGAGTATACTGTTTCGCCCATGATACCCCCTATGCGTTGCCATTCCTGAGGACTCAGGTGTTATTCCTCTGTACCCAGTAAATTCACGCCATATCCCACCCTTCAAACCGAAACACAGCCATGCAAACACAACTGCTTTACGGTTGAAACACGAATGAGGACGGAGGTGGCCAAGCAAACGAAGAAAGTCGAGTACAAAGTCTCTCTCTGGTATAGAATGACGATAGTGTAAATTGAATGATGCTGATAATAATTATATATATATATATATATATATATATATATATTCTTTATTGCACTTGTAAGTTACATATAAAATAATCTATTTATAAATGTTGTGAGCAAGGGTGGACTTATCTCTGACAGAGATCTCTTCCAGTCAACCCAGTACAGTAAGAAAGCATTTCGTTAGCGGACAGCTGAAGTGCTACAACTATTAATACATAAACAGATATACAGTTAAATAAAATATTAAAATATATAATAAAATATTACATAAATACATACACTATAAATATATACAATACCTACCTACTTATATAGTATATGTTAAAATAAATTAATATACTACATACATTAGAAATTTCGTTTAATGATTTTAAGATTTGAGAGTTCAATTAGAAAAATACAAAAAAAAAATATATTACTCAAGGGAAAGAAAATGTGATTTTAACCTCTTCTTGAAAGAGGTAATAGAGGACTCTCTTGTATTTGGGAAGGGAGTTTGTTCCATAACTGGACAGCTCGATACGAGAAAGAGTTGCCCATAAAGTGTGTCCTACACACAGGAAGCGCATCCTGGATTGCAGTTGACAGGAGCGTTTAGGACGGACTGGTGGTGGTAATAATTTAAACCGGGAGCGGAGGTACGATGGAGAATTGGGGTTATTGAGTATGTTATAAAGGAAAGAAAGGATGTGCATATCACGTCGAAGTCGGATAGGGAGCCACTTTAACTGGTTGCGAAAGGCAGACACGTGATCGTATTTACGAAGACCAAAGATGAACCTAATAGCTAGGTTTTGTAAACGTTCCAGCTTGTTTAGCTCCTCAGTCACATCCAAAAAACAGACGTCGGCATTGTAGAGATTGTGCGAGCATAATTTTTGTGTTTTATTGGAGTCGCTTGAGAGAGTGAAATGAAAAGTACATGCGTTTACTGAGTTCATTTATATGACATGCCCAAGACAAAGTGCCGTCCATTATGAGACCAATGAGCCACTGGAACTCCATCATAATAAAGTATCTCGGATTCAACTTGCATCTCATCCTGCTGCTGCCAATAATGATGGCTTGTGATTTAATAGGATTATGAGAAGTCCAAATGTATCAGCCCACGATTGTATTGCACATAAATCAGTATTTAAGGCAGCAATGGCATCAGACAATCCAGGCAATGCGAGTGTCTGTAGAGTTGTAGATTCATCCGCATACAGATGGTAGGGAGAATTAATATAACGAGAGATATTGTTTATAAAAATTGAAAAAAGTAGGAGAAAGCACGCCACCTTGAACACCGGCAGTGAGCGAAGACCAATCCGATGAAGCATCATTGGCTCTTACACACTGCCGGCGACCGAAAAGATAGGAAGAAAACCATTCAATAGCAGAAGAGGATACGTTTATTGCTCGTAGCACGGCAAGCAAAATGTCAAAATCTACTGAGTTAAAGGCACTAGTAAAGTCAAGAAGAACAATAGCTGTGAGATTGGTGTCCTCCATGGCTCGCCGAATGTCCTCAGTGATATTAAGTAGTGCTCCAGTAGTGCTATGGGAAGGACGGAAACCTGATTGGAAAGGGCATAACAGGTGATTGACCGTGAGATACTGATGTAATTGATTGTGAACTACTGATTCAAGGACCTTAGAGAGAATGGGGAGAATGGATATGGGGCGGAATTGGGAGAAGCTGGTCGGATTCGGAGTTTTGGGAATTGGAATAATAAAAGCCTTTTTCCACTGTATTGGGAAAACATTGCATTTCAGCGAGTAATTTATAATGTGTGTAATTGCAATATCTCATCCAACACAGGCAGAATCATATCGAGGCTTAAGTTGTCACTGCCAATGGCTTTGGTAGATATGGAACAGATAATCTTTCTGACAGCGTCTGTGGACACCATACGGAAAGTAAAAGGAGAGCAATCAGGCACTTCGGCATTAGAAAGATATAAAAGAGAGTTGACCTTAACAGAATTACTTAAAGAAGAGGGAGGAGTGGAAAAGTGAGTATTCAAACCATTAAGGTCCAAGTTGTTAAGAGATTGATTAGAGGATTTGCCTATGCCTAAAGATTGCAGAAATTTCCAGACTGGCTGGGAAAGGTTTTGAATGGTAGAATGGATATAGCGACGTTTGGCATCCCTACACATTCTGTTGCAGATGTTACGTAGTTTCTTATAAGCTCCGAAATTAACCTGAGATTTATCGTGCTCATCTATCCCGCTTAGCCATAGTTCTTCTAATTACTGGGGATAGCCACGGAGCCTGCATGCCTAATACGAACAGGACGAACTGGAGCATGAGCATCATACAGTTTCAGTAATTCCAGATTTAAGATCTCTACCATCATGTCTACGCTATCAGCCGAGAGCAAACTCGACCAATCCATGCGTCTCACATCCTCTCTCAAACGACTCAAATCCATATGCTGAAAGTCAGACGAACCTTGCCTTTAGTCTTAGGAGGGCGTTATAAGAAAGATATACTAGATCGTGATAAGAGAAAGGAGAGCACATTTGCCCATGATAAATGGCCATATAGGGATCAGAAACAATCATGAGATCAATAAAGGAAGGGTTACTGTTAGGGAAATAATGTGTCGGATTTGGCAATGTCAGTATTTGAAGATTTAGCGCAGTAGTTAATCTCTTAAGTTTACTCGCTCTGTTGTCATCCCTCAACAAGCAGGTATTTAAATCTCCCATAAGAATGACATGATCATACTGAGTCACTAAATTTTCTAGTAGATGCTCTAAGGTGTCAAAGTAATCAATCCTGTTGGAAGGACAATACAAAACACCAAGTAAGATCTTTTTATGGTGAATTTCCAAAGAAAGAAACAAGTATTCGAGAGAACCACTATATTCTGACTGAGATGCGCAAACCACATTCGCAGCAATGTGATTGCGAAGGTAGATCCCTACTCCACCTCCACCTGTAGGTGTCCGATCATTGCGAAAGAATTTGTATCCCGGAATGGCACAACTGACAGATGGTAGTGAGGGTTTTAGCCATGTTTCGGATACAAGTATACAATCAACTATGCCAGCGCTGAAGGATGTGAGAATATCAGTGTAATGAGCTATAATACTCTGAGCGTTAATATGCACTAGGGAAAGGAATTTGGAATGGTCATTAAAGGCAATACGCAATTTATTTTCAAGAGGGTCACTATCACATAACGAAGAGTCATGACTAGATACAGTATCAAAATCATCAGAGGAAGAACAAGAAAAGTAATCGTCATGTATATTCATAAATACTTGCTAAATGTATAAAAATAACAATATATTAATAAATAAATATTAGTAAATATATATTATTTTACTAAATATATCTGCAATAATAAATAAAAAAAAATTGCTTAATTACTGCATAGGTTGACGCAATGAGTCAAGTTCATACTTACTACAAAAAAAAATCACACAAAAAAAAAAGATATTAAAAAAGAAAGAAACGTATTACATTTACAGCATATACGAAATAAATATAGTATATATGAAAATTTACAGCATAAATTGAAAATAGTGGGTACGCAATCCAGAATAGCAATAACGAAACGCAACACTATATTTCATAGCCACTGACAATTGGCAGTTCAGACGAGTAACATTACATTCCAGACAAATTATCTTTTTGAAGACTAGGCAGCATGGTCTCCGACCTTAGCCTGTTCCAAACGGAACAAACGTACTAAAAAAAAAAAAAAAAACGAGTAACATTACAAATAAAAAAACGGTTTACAATATTTTTTATATCATATAAAATTTGTAACTAACCTCAAGCAAATTATTAAAGTGAGAAAGGAATTATGTACATCAAGTGATGGTGATGATGCGAAGGTACTCACCGGAATGAGGCGTGTAGTGTGGATGCGCCGCGTGTTCGTACGGCGCGTCGAACAGGTCCCCGTAGTACCCGGTGGCGCCGCCCGTGGCACCTCCCAGCTCAGACAGCAGCTTGTACTCGTCTTTGAGACTCCATTTAGATGATGACCAAAGCTGAAAACGTACTCCGTGTTAATTGTCAGTCAGTTCAGCTCGACCAGACCAGGTAACAGAGTACATTGTTAGCAATGGAACTAGTACTAACAATCCCTTTGCCCCTTGCTGCTAGATGGTTCTAACCTTTGCTTATGGGGGGAAAGGTATTGTTAGTAATGGAGACTGAGAATCCTATTGCTATCAATATACCCAACCAGATCGACCTCCTCGCAGTTCTCCCTGGAAACTATCATGGTTAATTCCTGATGAATTCATCATGATGGGCTAACTGGCCTGTTTTCATTCTCATCTATCACCCTTCACTGGTGCTCTGTCAGCGTATCCCGTTAGCGCAGGCGGGGTCACCATACCATTTTCACGCATCAAAAAACCTTTGATTATGCATGGAAGACAATGAACAGAAACGTATGGTGGAGAACCGTCATTTATACAGATGGTCGGGATGGAAATTTAGCATGTGGTGGACTGTACGATGATGAAATTCAGCAGCTGGTTTTAATCCGAACAATTCCTTTGAGCTCTCCCCATGACATATGCGATAAAAGACGCAAAGAGACGCAACGTTTCTGCGCAATGCATTTTAATTTCTTTTAACCGTAACTTAATTTTCTTTTTACCGTAACACTGCATTATACCGTATGATTTTACCGTCACGATATAATAGGACAGCAAAATGTGTGCAAATTGTATGGAGATTTCTATCAACTGTCCGTTTTTTTTTATATTTCTTTTTTTTTATACCACTAAAGTGGCAAATAAATATACGGCCCTCCTGATGGTAAGCGGTTACCGGTAATTTATAAACGCTTGCAATACCATGGGTATTACGCGCGCGTTGCCGACTCTAAAGGTACCTCTTCATTCTTTTTTTGAAGAATCCTGTGCATTTCTATGCACATTTTAAATATCACGCAGTTTATGATAGCGTTTCCATACAACTGTAAACATTTTGCTCATATTTCTTGTTAATAAAGACTAGCATTTTTGATTTGACATGAATATTAGAATTTCATTATATTAAAACTTTAAAAACAAAACAACTGACGTATATATTTTCCAACCAGCTATATTTCTCTCAACCTCTTTTCACGTACATAATGGCGGTCGGAAGTAACGTCGTAAACCCGCCATGCCATCCGTCAGCCGAACAAGATGGCGGCTGAGTTTACGCGCCAATTCGCGCCGGATTACATCTGTTTTCATTAATCGCTCAACTAATGAGCGGGTTTTGTTTCGGTTAACAGGTTACCTTTCACCTGTGGTTTAGGTTGTGGTATTACCAGCTTTTAATGGAATTATTAATGTGATTCAACACATAATGTTGATAAATTAACATTAGTAAGTGCGCATACCATAGACAAAAAAATCGTATTATTATTCAATATATATGTTATGGATATTAAATTAAATCAATTTTGTTCTCTCATCTATTTAAAGGAAAGGAAATGCTAAAGTATATGACCTTGACCTCATCTTTGATGACCTTGATGAATATTTCATTATATATTTATAGTGTTATAATTTTTTTTACAAAATACGGATCAACCAACTTTTGTAATTTTTATTATACAGTTTTTTAAGCTTCCTGAAGGTTTATGCATACAACGCATGAGGAGTATCAAGGGAATCACAGTATATTTAAATCGAAGATACTGTTCATGTTTATAGCTGATTGTTACCACTTACTATAAGGTAGATCGATAAAAAATATATGTATATAATACTTACATTTGAGTATATTTGGTCCCCATTGTAGTGACTTCGTTGTCTTTTCACGTCGTCTTCTGAATGGCTATTGAAGTCTCTGTTCTCATCTATAAAAAAAATATCTTGGTATAATATTTTTTTTTATACGACTTAGAATGGCAAACAAGCTAACGGCCCACCTGATGGAAAGTGGTAACCGTCGCCTTTAGACATGATCAGTACCATGGACATAACAGAGTATACTGTTTCGCCCATGTGTTGCCATTCCTGAGGACTCAGGTGTTATTCCTCTGTACCCTGTATCCCACCCATGCAAACACAAATGCTTCACGGTAGAAACACGAATAGGACAGAGGTACCCAAGCAATCGACTTTTGTACAAAGTCTCCCTCTGGTGTTTTTCTATGTCGGGGCTATGCAGCGTATTTTTAAAAGTATAGGGTACTGTTATCCCGGTCAATCACTATAACCCGGTCACGAAGACGAAGTCACGGGTAAAGACAAGTACTTGAACAATGAGAAACGATACAGCTGAATAAACAATAGGCTGTATAACTTAAAATTATAGGACGAAAAGTGGAATTTTCGAAAAGTTATAATAATAAAGCGAGAGTTAGTGCAGTAAATTTAATAGCTCAGTAAATCTTGGTGGTTCCGCACACTGGGCAGCCGCTTGGAAGACTAGTGTTGGCCGTTGTATTTACAAACTTATCGATATCGATAATTTTGGCGTTTTTTGAAAAAGAAATAGCGATTCCGCCTGCGCTATTGGTATACACTAGTGAGGTACTGGTGAGGAATGGTATGTGAGGATGGAGCAGGTCAAATGTCCCATCGTGTCAATATCAACAAATATTAATGTTACCATATTAGGGAGTGCAATCAATGAGTGGGCAATTTTTAAAATTGGTTAATTACCAGACATTGCAGTCGTCATTAGACGGGTGTTTCTAGTAGGGACTAGTGTTTTCAAGAATACTATGATTCTATTGTTTGTTTTGTAGCTTTTTATTTTCTTTCTTTTATCGATATGAAAATTGTGATTATCACTTTATTCGTACATAGTTTTTTTATATATATAAAAAAAAATATACAAGCAAACAGCTATGTTTCTTGCCCGTTCTTCTCATCTGAAATAGCATTTCGAATTGGGCGGTAGATTTATAAAAAAACGTGACCGTTCAAAAATGCTTATTATTAAGTTTACTCGAATAAAAATTATTTATTATTAAAAGTGAGTAATACAAAACGCTAATTGAAAATAAATTAAAATTACGCGCGTGCACTTGCTACGGTGATGAATGAAATGTATCGGCGGTCGGCGTCCGGCGGGCCGCGAGTCATTTGTCCGTCGCTCCGTACCTTCATGACAAGATCGGTTTACGCTTGATATTATCTCACTATCAAGTGATGAGTAAATGTAGGATGAAGCACATTTACCCAGAAAATACTTATTCAGTATTGACTTGAAAGATACCGTGTTGTATTTCTCCGAAAATACAGAATGTAACGTATTGTTGATGAAAATGTAATTTGAAATCCAACGATCGAGTACATGAATATACACAATTATATCTCAAAAACATAGATCGATATGGAAAAAAGTCTTTACAAATGACATTTAGGAAATAACCGCGCAATTTATGTGAAGAGCGGTTATTTTTTATCTTTCGACCGCTATATTTTATTGAGGAGTAGTTCAAATTGTTTTAATATTTCGTACTTGAGATTGTTTTATTCTTTTTCTTACATCTTTATCAACATCGTTTTTATCTATCATTCTCTACTACGAGTTTTAAAATAAATCCTAAAATTCAAATCTGGATATACACTCAAATATAATTTAATTATCGATAAAATTGTCGACACTTTACATCACTAGACTCTTTTAGGGGCACAGACGTCTCTACAGGGCCCCCTCAAGTACTGTAACATTACTTACAAGTTTTCTTAACACTGTCTACATAGAAAGAGTTTATCGAGCTAGGGCCCCGGCGGGACGTACTCAGGACTAAAGGATTAAGGGGCTAAAGTTTAATTTTATGAAGCAATTAACCGCGATAATGGTTAAATAGTGTTGTAAGCTTTTACAATCGAAGTTATTGTCACTAACTTATAATGTTTGTTCTTCACGCGCTTAGAACTGTGAAGTTACTAAGTAACCGTTTATCTTTATATGAAAAAATTATGTGAAGAAATGAAAGCCATGTTTTATTTGTTTGTTTAATCGTCGCCTTTGGACTTGACACAGTGGACGTCACAGAGCACACAGTGATTTCAGATTTCATGTTTAAATTTCTACTATCCATGATTCGATTACGTGATAATATATGTAAGTACTTCAAAAGAGAAACACGAATGGGATGAAGGTGCCCAATCAGAAGACTTTTAAACATTCAGACGAGATGAATTGGCAAAAAGAATCGACTGTTTATGTTTGTTTCATTTATTTATTTATTACTAGCTTTTATTTATATATTAAACTTTAACAGACCTAGATAGTGTAAATGGCGTAATTTACACCATAAGACAATGCAGTATCTCCCATGCTAACTGTAGAGTCAGGAATAACAGAAGATATAATTGACGGTGCAACGTGATGGGCAAATAAACAGAAAAACAAAACAGTATATATATATATATATATATATACTGTTTTGTTTATATATATATATATATATATATATATATATATATGTATATATATATATATATACATACATACATACATATGTGCAAGGATGGTCATCTCTCACCTTATCTTATCTTATTTTCGCATATGGGGTCAGCTAAGCCATTGCACGTCGACCCATCGGAATCTTTTGTTTTTCCCCCTGCCTTATACCATCATTTCATAAATTCTATTTGTTACCTTAACGATATCCTACGGTCTAAGATATCTGTAGTCCCCTGGCTCTGGATAAGTTGTTCCCAGTAGACTCATACGCATACTTGCCAACGAATCGCAGTTGCACATCAAGTGTTCGATGGATTCCGATTTCTCCCCGCACAGTCTGCACAGTGTGTCCGAAGATAGACCCATCTTGTCTAGTATATGCCTTATTGGCATATGTCCAGTTAAGGCACCCATAATGAGTCATGCCTGTTGTCTGCCACTGTTGTAGATGAGTTTATCCCATCCCTCAGCATTATCGTTTAAAAACATTTTAGTATGCCTAAGACCTTTTAAAGTCGTCCATTTTTCTCTCACCTTGGTCTTCGTGGCGTTTCCTCTTGAGGCCAGTCGCGTTGCCGTTGTGCAGCCCGTCCACCTGCTCGATGCCGAGGATGCCGTTTATACTATAGCTGCCCGTGTTGGTGACATGCTGCTCCGTGCTCGGGGACAGCACGGCGGTCGTGCCGGGCGCGTTGCCCGCGTGCGTTATCACCTGCGATACATTGGAAAGGGGGGAGGGATTGTTAGTAATCGGGTGGTAAGCCGCTATTGCTATCAATATACCCTATCAGGTCGACCTCCACGCGGTTTTCCCTGGAAACCATCGTGACTAATATATCCTTGAATTCGTCATGCGCTAACTGACTTGCCTGTTCATCCTTACCAGTCATCACTCACTGGTGCCCCGCCAGTGTTACCGGAAGCGTAGGCGGGGTTACCATTCCATTATCGTCCATAAAAAAAGATACATTGGAAAAGTATTAAAGGTGATCATTTATTTATTTTATTTATTCACTAGCTATAACCCACGGTTTCACTCGTGTTCAACAATATATAGAGTATCCTATTTGCTAAGTTAGGACATAACCTAAGCGTATATCAACTTTCATTCAAATTTTTTCATTTGTTTTTACGCGAAACAATAATAAATTTCCATCCATAGTTACAAAATTTCGCATTTATTATCTATCTATACATATAATAAAACTGTACAGGTCGAATGTCTGTATATATATAAAAAAAAAAACACTAAAAACCAAGTTAGGGGAGTGTTAGAAGTAAAATAGGATACATCCAGATTTTTTCAAATTTTTTGTTTCTCTGTCTATTTGTACGGGCGAATCTACGAAACTGTTGGACCGATTTAAATGAAACTTTGCAAGGTACTAACCTTACATCCCCGATCACCACTTTAGATATATGTGTAAAATATACGATGACGTCCATTGTTGATCATATTTATAGGTTACCACTTTTCATCAGGTGGACTATCAGCTTATTTACTATTGTTACATAAAAAAAATTATAAATATATACTAACAGAGACGACGCTCCCCTGCGCCGAGCTGATCTCCTGCTCCTGCTGGTGCTGCTGCTGTTGATTGTGGGCATGCTTCGCCTTCTCCGCCGCTTTATTCCTCACGATCCTGTGGACAAGTTAAGAGTACTTATTGATTGGGAGCATGCTTGGATTTCATAAAAAAAACATAGTGAAATCGGAAGTCGATAGTCGTACGTTTGGGAGCATGCTTGGATTTCATAAAAATACATAGTGAAATCGGAAGTAGTAGAGGAATAGTCGTACGTTAGTAACGTCTTCTTTTCATTTAAGAGTTTCCTCTTGTCGGTGCAACTAATTCATGCATCTTTCTCCAGCCAGCTCTATCCCAGGCCATATCCTTGACCTCCCTATACGACATGACACCCAGTGTTTCTTTTACCTGTCCCATGTAGTTATTCCTCGGTCTTCCCCTTCCTCTTTTGCCTTCTATTTTTCCTTCTATTATGCTCTTAAAAAATCGTCATGTCGTATAAGGTGGCCCAGCATTTTACCTCTTCTATTCTCTATTGTTTTAATTTATGTTTCTTTTTCATTCACTCTACCAGAAGGAGACTTTGTACAAAAGTCGATTGCTTGGGTACCTCTGTCCCATTTGTGTTTCAACCGTGAAGCAGTTGTGTTTACATGGCTGTGTTTCGGTTTGAAGGGTGGGATATGGCGTGAATTTACAGGGTACAGACGAATAACACCTGAGTTCTCAGGAATGGCAACGCATGGGAGGTATCATAGGCGAAACATGAACAAACAAACAAAATACTCTATTATGTCCATGGTACTGCTCATGTCTATAGGCGACGGTTACCGCTTTCCATCCGGTGGGCCGTCAGCTTGTTCGCGATTCTATGTTGTATAAAAAAAAGTACTTTTTGCGTGACGTAGAAATAAACATACAACAGACAGGTACAAAGAAAAAAATCTCAAAATTATTGTTTTGCCATCTATTGGTTTTATTAAGATCCATTATATTATTTTTTCCTAAATATCTTCCATGTACAGACATGGTCAAGCTACAATTTTATTATATTAGAAAGATTGGAAAAAAAAATAATAAAAAAAAAAATAATAATAATAATTCAAAACAGGTTGAAATCTTAGATTACATAGATGGAGTGTCTCCATACAAATGCTTCGAGAAAAGCGGCTCAACTTTTTCATACAATTTTACGTGACAAATAGTTATGAGTGATTCCTTTGTAACTTCTATATTTATTTTGTCTTATAAATTTTGCATCTTTTTAATGTGTTATTATTACTTATTTTATTTATTAAATAATACGTCAAGATACATTGTGTAGAACACTGAATTTGACATTTAGCTGACAAAAAGTTGACCCGTTTTTGAGGCTCGATGCTCTATCTATATAATCTAAGACTTCAAGTAAAAAATAAAAAAAAAAGAAACACATTTGACAATCTGAGTACAACTCAATGTTTTGGTAACTTGGATAACAAGTACCTACAAAATCCGGTCAGACATGTCAAGGTACATTATGTGCGTAAGTACATAGAACACTGATAAAAAAACGAGTCAGCTAATTTGACAATTGGCTGACAAAAAGTTGACGCGTTTTTGAGGCCCAGTGCTCTATCTATATAATCTAAGGTTTGAATTTATACAAGTAATTTGTCATAAGGCTGCCCGCGCATGCGTCAACTTTTTTGCACGGTGCACACATAAACAACGCATTTCGGAAGCGTGGCAAATCGCGGCCACCGCTCGCGTTATTGGGAAAGGATGTCGCGGCGCGTGCCGGATGATTTACCGAGCCGACGGCATAGTTGCGTGCATACAGACCGCGACTTTTTATTGACGAGTGTGTAGTATGACTTTTTTGGGGGATTCGGTAATGGAATATTCATGTCGTCGGATATAATTGTTGCAATACGATAAAATTTATAATAGAATCTAAGTTTCTTAATTTGAGTAAATTATTTGTTTTTATTATATTTTTTTTATTTTTTTTCTATGTATGGTATAATTATTAGATATCATATAGGTGGGATCACTTTAAATTAAACTAGCGATCCGCCTCAGTTGCGCATGGATAGTTGAGCATATTTATTTATTTATTTATTCATAGGAAAACCAGGGCTACACTACAGCAAATAGATACAGTTTTAGGATAACAAAATAAGCCACTAATAGGTTTTCACAAGTAGCAACAATATAGATACAAGGCGCTGTACACAAAGCAACAAAAATACTTGCATTTGTTGCATCAGCTTATTGCGTCGATTAGGCATGATTTAGATTTAAACATAATATATTACAACACTATTTAAAGTATTTTTAATGTATTTTATTTCCTATGAATTCTATATTCGTCTATAAAATGAAATATAAATTATTTTTCATTCTTTCTGTATAAATACATTGAGTATAGTAAGCTATCTTTAAAAGGTAGAATGAAATGAAAGATATGCCATCACGGACTTTTATGTATACCTACAAAAGAGTAATAGTCCCAGCAACCGTTGTTTTGTTTCAAACGGATTAGGTAGCGTTTTCGAAAACTCGCAGATGGCTTGATTTTTTCCGACATCATCAACAATAGTCGTCATATTTCAAACAATTTATACAAAACCATAATAAATTATACAGCCAAAACTTCGTCAGTAATTATTTTATTGATAATTGAAACCCGTATGTAAATTCGTTTAGTAGTTTTTGTGATTATCGCGAAAATATAGACAAGACAGCGGTGGAATTATATAATTATTATTTTTATAATATGTAATGAATAATAATAGAAAGGCATTTAATTTTGTATTTTATTCGAATTTTTTTTAAGTTCTTAATTTAATAATAAATATTTTTTCCGTATTGTATATTTTTAACTAAAAGAAAAGAATAATGCTTACAAAAACGTGAAACTATCTCTATCAAAAACAGAAACAGAAATCCTTCCATTAAATAAAGGTAAAAAATGCGCATGCAAGCGCCATGACATTATTTTGTTTCGCGGCTATCCCACTGGCAGCCCGAGTTGACAGTTCATTCCCGCCATGATGGATAATGGCGGCTAAAATGGCGGGCTCTGAATTATTGCCAGCATCCAGCCAGTTGACATATGCAAAAATTGTTTTGCAAACTTATCAAGGCGGTCAGATTGCACGTAATAGAGTCATCAGTTCTCGAGGGGAATATGTTGATTGATGACGTCTTGTTACATTTTGTTGGGTTGTTTATTTTTATAAATTTACGTGTGAATTTAAAAGTTATATACTAGAATTTGCTATACAAAGAACCGACATTAATTTTAGAAAAAATCGGTGATTTTGATTTAAAAACTAATATAGTAAACCAATTTTAGAATAAAATTCCTATTAGACCAATCTGTAAGTATATCCTTTCAGATAAAAAAAAAATGATAAATAAATGACAGAGTTATAAGGTAACAAACATAAAAAGCAATAGAATTGAGACTGACTGATTTCTTTATGAAGGCGATTGAAAAAAAAATGCTTCCGACCAGGCTCGCGTCACTTCAAACGTAGAACGTTATTTCTTAAATATATGCAGCCATTTATTCATTAAATTTGAAAATTTTACTTGTAAATAAATAGTAGCGGTGTAAGTGTAAGTTGTTTATGATACCTCTCTATATGAATATTTCAAACAGAGATGTTTTGACTTTTTATTTATTTTGTTGTTATTTTTTGTGTTATATATTAACTTATTGTATTCATAATTCTAAGCAGTTGCATAGATTAATTTTCTAGATACACCAATAGTAGGGCAGTGCCGACTCTTAAATAATATTTGTTTTGTGATACCAACCGTAATCCTTTTAATAAATTAATTTTCCCTCCAAAAGATAACAGTAGTACTGTTATCTTTTGGAGGGAAAATTAAAGAGTACCTATCTATCCTTAATAGGGTAATCCGAAGCATATGCCTACAGGAACTATTACAATTTTGGAGAACGTAATACCCAAGAAGCCCACATTTTGCTAAGCATATTAGAATCTAAACAGCAAGGGTAGGAATACAGCCTACAGCAATTATTCAGAGGGAGACGTTGTACAAAAGTTGATTGCTTGGGTACTTCTGTCCCATTCGTGTTTCAACCGTAAAGCAGTTGTGTTTGCATGGCTGTGTTTCAGTTTGAAGGGTGGGATATGGCGTGAATTTACTGGGTACAGAGGAATAACACCCGAGTCCTCAGGAATGGCAACGCATGGGTGGTATCATGGGCGAAACAGTATACTCTGTTATGTCCATGGTACTGCTCGTGTCTATAGGCGACGGTACCACTTTCCATCAGGTGGGCCGTCTGCTTGTTTGCCATTCTAAGTTGTATAAAAAAAATTCAGATTCATAAAACGGGAAGCTAATTTTTTTTTATCGATTCCTCTGTGAGTATAATATACAGTTTCGTTGGCAAAATATTCATTAAGAAGAATGCTAATGAATTAACTTTATAATATAAAATGAACGTCAGAGATCGTGTAAGACCCTTGTATGCGAATTAACTGCAAAAATATTCAATTTTGGCGAGTTACACTTCCGTAATGCGGGTATTCATAAGTTAGGTTACAACATTCGGAAGGGTTGCCAGCGTGGTCATGTTTCATTTCTATATTTTATTACTTTTTCTTTGAATTGCAAGTGGCCTATTGTGGGAGTAACTGATTTATCGCGGAAGCCATGTTTTCTATGAGCGTAAAATTAGTGCGATTTTATGCGATGATTTAATATTTATATATATATATATATATATATATATATATATATATATATATATATATATATATATATATATATATATATATATATATATAATTCGTCAGTAATGTCCGAAGGAATATATAGATATAGGATCGGTATCCATATTACTAGTGCTTAATATCTACAAATTATTTATTCAAAATTTTTAAAGCATAAAGAATTTCATAGATAAGTAAATAAATAAAATCTTAGATTAATAGGATCTTAGATTATATAGATAGAGCGAGTGTCAATAACGGGTCAACTTTTTGTCAGCTAATTGACAAATTAGCTGACTCCATTTTTATGAGTATTCCTTATACTAACGCATACAATGTATCTTGACGTATTATTTAATAATTAAAATGAGCTTTTACGCATTAAAAAGATACAGAAATTATAAGACAAAATAAATATTGAAGTTGTAAAGGAATCACTCATTAATTTATCACACAAAATTGTATGAAAAAGTTGAGCCGCTTTTCTCGAAGCATTTGTATGGAGATACACCATCTTTATAATCTAGGAAGAAATGTACATATAAAAAAATGTCTAATTATAAGTTTTCAACATTTTTATCTATGAATACTAAATAAATGCATATCAAAAGAAATGAAATTACTTTATTCGCGCGTCAACACATTTTCCCCTCGAAAATATTCGACCAAAATTATCTTACGACAAATTATTCAGTTTGCCGCCAAAAAAAAAGCAAATGTCAAAGTGGGGTTGCCAGAGTTATAGCTTCAATTACCCGGCGGCGGGACCTCGATTAAAAATGTCTTGGCTTTTTGCAACTTTGCATTATTTTTTTTTCGCAACCCAACTGACTGTGAGTGTGCGTGTGTGTGTGTGTGTGTATTTTTTTTTAATTTCATTGCTGTGGTTGTTATTATAGGTTTAATGGTAGTGAATTATAAGCGTGATGTTTTATGGAAATTGGTTTTGGTCCTAATAAATTACCTTCAAAATTCAAAATTGAATTTATTGATAATAACCGCTGAAATACTATTTAAATGTGCAAGTTTGTTTGTTTGTTACTTCGCACCCCCATAACGGCTTCAACAATCTGTCATGAAGTTTAAACATGTAGTATTTCGTATGGAGAAGGATTACGTTGCTATGTCATACTTTATACTTCAAAAATAATTCTAAATAAAATCATTACGATAAACTGACCCATGTTTAAGATAAGATAAATGAACTTTTTGCTAGAAGCTATAATTAAGTTACTTTGAATTCTGTAAAATGTTTTTAGGTCCTTTTATTCTAAGTTAGGGTATTGGCCTTTTAAGGTAAAGCATTGCTCCTCAATGCCTTCCCTTCCATCCCTATCTACGGCCATGATTCACTGACTTGATTTCATCCTGACTTATAAATTTTGACTGACTTTACCAGTGCATTCCATTTTCATCCCATAAACAAAAAAAAATCTTAGTAAATAAATATGAAAATTATATATCAGTTATAATTTAAATTGTACTTAATCTATAGTAAAAATATATACTATTTAATTGAAAAAAAAAAGGAATTTTCCTGAACCCTTAACTTCGCGAATAGCCTGCGAATCTCTTCCCAACTTCTCACTTCCACTCAAATACATTTCTATTTAGTCGTAATGCGGCCGCACTCGTCCCTTCCGCGTCGCGTTAACGGCACGTGGCCGACACGCGTCGGACGTGGCCCGTACACGATCCTATATCTGAAGGAATTACTTTAAAATTGACTCTCGTATACCAGTTTGGAATTTATTGTTAACACATTTATTACGGAATGTTATGGAATTTGAAATTGCGTTTTGCTATGCAGAAAAGCAATTTGGACATGAATACACACACACTCACACGTACACTTATTAACACACACATACATACACCAATGAACGATGAAATGTTTTACAGAGGTTATTTTCAATGTGGAAAAATGGAATGGTGACCCCGCCTGCGCTACCGGTATACGCTGGCGGGGCACTAGTAAGAGTGGGCGAGAGATGAGGTGAGGATGAAAACAGGTCAGATAACCCACCTTGAAGAATTCTACAAGAATATACCACGAAGTTGGTTGTGGTAGTATGCATGGAAATCGACCAGATCAGGTATAATGTTAAAAAAGGGTTTTATACAAGTCGCAACCAATTGCCAACAGCTATTTATGTCGCAAAAAATAATAATACAAATAAAAAATAAAAGTATATATTACTGTCTATGTACTAGTGCATAAGTGCATTATTGCTCCACCTACCCTTTGTCTTTTTTCTCAATGCCCTCTACCCAAAGATATAATTTAACCTAGCTGCCCATCTCAGCTTTCTGTGTTTCATCTTGTTTGACAATTCTCACCTATCATCCCTCCCTAAGGGGGAGGCTTACGTCCAGCAGTGGACAATTAAAGTCTGAGATGCTGCTGATGATCCCTCACAGGCGGAGTTATTAATTAAAAGCAAAAATTATTCGTGTATTATTTTCTTGACAATTAAAGTCGCCATTTTGTTTTGCACAACAAAATACTGCTGACACGTGAATCCACGTTCTAAATTTAAATATTTTCATTCTAATTTTTTAAGGAACATCTTATCCGCTCATTGTTACGTTTGGTAACTATTAAAACAACTGTTTTAGTGGAGTTAAATCTATTTGTTACAATAAAAAAATGCGTATCCATTACCAAATAGAGCAAGGTAATGCGATTCCAACCCTCTGGCTGCTGTTTATCGACGTCGATAATCCTGGTTTATTGCTCAATAATGGACCGCGTGAGCACTTCAAAGTGCATGGGGTGAAATGGCAGTGAATTACAACCATCTATGTAACGCATTTTGATTGACTCACCATTGTTATGTTTATTCTTATAACAATTTACTCTGATTTAGTATATTTTTTTTATTGTTATATCGCGATTAGTGTTATTTTTATTTGTTATTTTATTTAGTGTTTAGTTGTTAATCAAACTAGCCTTCGAGTACTTTTTTTATGCAACTTAGAATAGCAAACAAGCTGACGGCCCATCTGATAGAAAGTGGTAACCGTCGCCTATAGACATGAGCAATACCACGGATATAACAGAGTAAGTATACTGTTTCGCCCATGATACCCCAATGCGTTGCCATTACTGAGGACTTAGGTGTTATTCCTCTGTACCCAGTAAATTCACTGCTATATCCCACCGTTCAAACCGAAACACAGCCATGCAAACACAACTGCTTCACGGTAGAAACCCGAATGGGACAGAGGTACCCAAGCAAACGACTTTTATACAAAGTCTCCCTCTGGTAACTACTTACATATGTTTGAATATTTGTTGACAAAATCATGCTTAACTGTCTAAATGGATTTGAATTAAATTTAATATATAAATAAACCATATTCTGAATTAATACATATAGTATTTTACAATTTATACACTAACCAGCTTTTACCCTCGACCTCGCCCTCATGACCGGGATACATTCACTGACAGAGATAAAAAAAAATCGGTCGACAACATCAAAAATTACCCAATATTTGTGCACTCAAAAATGAGTGTTGCCATCAAATATACGTCCAATTAAGGTGTTGCCAGATAAGATAAAACACCCCGTTATTGTGTTATGGTTAATATTGGTTTGTTAACGGAACTAGCTTATCATATCAGCTACCGATTCACCGCTTATTAATTTCATTATCTGACAGGGAAATCACGTGTTTTTTTGTTTTGTTTTGACGGTTTTTAGCTTTATGCCTGTCAGTAATTAGAACAGACAGAGACAAGATTATATTTAATCATATTGTTGAAACATGGTCCTACATGATTGCCCGTATTTTAAAGCTCCACATTACTCAGTGAGCTCTGGAGAGGGCTATGCTCGGAATTTCTTTGCGTGATAGAATCCAAAACGAGGATAGATAGATAGATAGATAATTTATTTTCATTACTTACAGCACACAAATTACAACATATAAAAAGCGAGTTAACATAAAATATTAAAAAAAAAAAGTACATAATAATATATACATATAAAAATACTGTGCGTGTGCCATAACAATACAAAATGGTCACAACTCTATTATTTGTTTCCTCATAACTTCGACAATCGGGGGGAAAGGGATTGTTAGTAATTGGGTTAAATAGCTCCATTAATAGCAATATACCCTGTCAGGTCGACCTCCACGTGGTTCTCCCGGGAAACCGTTGTGGTTAATTCTAGTTGAATTCTTCAGGATGTTCTAACTGACCTGCTTTCATCCTCACCTATCATCCCTCACTAGTGCCCCGCCAACGTATCCCGATAGCGCAGAGTTACTATATTATTATTACCCAATAAAAAAAAAAACTTACAGTTATAAATTAATTTAGGAAATTCTTTTTTCACAAAAATAAAACAACTTCAATTGGGACAAAACTAGTTATTTTGTTCTAAAAACTAAACTACTCAACCGATTTTGATATAATTTCTATGAGACCAACTAGTAAGTACTTTCTTTCAGATAAAAAACCAATTTTTCAAGTCGGTTTATAACTAACATAGTTATGAGGTAACAAACACAAGAAAAAAATACAACCGAATTGGGAACCTCCTTCTTTTAAAAGTCGGTTAAAAATTTACAATATAAGTTAACCTGAAATATTAACACTTTGATGTGTCTTGAGTTATTAAAAATTTTCTTATTATAGTTAAAATACTCGTTTTAATTTATTTTCCTATCTATCTACCCGTACGAAGCCGGGGCGGATCGCTAGTATTCCATATTTATAATACAAATATTAATAACATACATATTTCATCACTAATCGAAAAATCATGTAACCAATCAAAATGGCGATACAAAATCACGTGTGAGTAAAAGAGCGTATGTCGGAAAATGAGAGAATTCCTCAAATATAGTTTTGTATAACGCTTATTGTATGGTGAATAGCAATAATTCAATGGATGGGAGTCGGGGATGTCCGGTGCGCCGGGAGCACGTGTCCCGACTTCCGGTGACGCCATCTTTATACTCATCCCCCTTTTCCCCCAGTTTCCGGTGAACGCTCTTGGTTCCGTCACGCAACCCCTTGCTTGGGAGCCATAAAGTGAGAGCTTTATAAGAATAGTGACTTATTTTTACTTGTATTACGACGTGGATAATAATTGCTTTCTTTTTGCTTTGCTCCGTGGTCCCGGCATAGAATAGGTCACCCCTTACATTCTCATGGTGTCGTAAGTGGTGACTACGGGAGGGCAAAGGATGGGCACCAGCGTCCATCTTAAAACATCTCTAACGCCTGACTGCGGTTACCAATCCGCCTGCCAAGCGGGTTTTGTCTGTAGTGCCAACTATAGGCAAAACCCGCTAAGGGGCAGGCTTATGTTCATCAATCGACAATTAAAGGCTGATAGGATGGTGATGATGATGAACATGTCTTGTATTATATTCCCTCACATGAATAATTTAAGATTTTTTCTTAAAAGCCGACTTCATCTATGGTAAAACTAGTTTTTTTAATTTGAAACCTAAACCACTAAAATGATTTAGTTCTAAATTCTATGGAACCAATCAGAAATTATACCTTTTCAGACAAAAATAAAGAAGTTTCCATATTGGTTTACAACTGACGGAGTTATGAGGTAACAAATATACAAAAAAAACAATACAACCGAATCGAGAGAACTTCTTCCTTTATTAAAGTCGATTGGAAAAGAAAGAGATTGTATATATTTATATACATATAATTACATGTATTATTATTCAAATTAATTCTCGTAAAACTCTGTATAAATGCCACTATCTACCGATGCAAAGCGTAGATGTGTCGTTAGTAAATAAATCGCTCGACGTATGGCCATACAACCTATTCTCCTATCCATTCAATCAATCGAACAAAACTATACCTTAATATAACAATAAAGGGGTTCGTATTGCAATAACTTTTACTTAAACTTCATCCCAAGTTACCATAAAAGGCAAATATCTTGGTAAAAACGTTTTACGACGTTCTATAACGTCTTTCGCTTATGTATGTTAGTTTAGCATTTATTTACGTCATAATAGTTTATATAGAGAAGTTTCTATATATTTTTCTATATATCTATAAGTTTCTATAAGTATATATATATTTTATGCACCTTAGAATGGCAAACAAGCTGACGGCCCACCTGATGGGAAAGTGGTAACCGTCGCCTATAGACATGAGCAGTATCATGGACATAAGTATACTGTTTCGCCCATGATACCCCCCATGCATTGCCATTCCTGAGGACTCAGATGTTGTTCCTCTGTACCCTGTAAATTCACTGCCATATCCCACCCTTCAAACCGAAACACAGCCATGCAAACACAACTGCTTCACGGTAGAAACATGAATGGGACAGAGGTGGCCAAGCAAACGACTTTTGTACAAAGTCTCCCTCTGATAAATATATATTTTATACCATTATGGTGACAAACAAGCATACGGCCCGTCTGATGGCTAATAAGGTTACCGTAGCTGTAACATAAAGGATGTCACGTGCGCGTTACCGACCTTTGAGATACCTTAATACGCCCTTTTTTAAGTACCTCATACTGTAGTCTCCAGGGAAAGCCCCGGCAGGAAGATCAGTCCACAACCTAAGTGTCCTATGAAACTGCACTGTGCCGGGGGGAAAGGGATTGTTAGTAATGGTGACTGAGAATCTCCATTGCTAGCAATGTACCCAACCAGGTCGACCTCCTCGCGGTTCCCCCTGGAAACTATCATGGTTAATTCCTTAATGAATTCATCATGATGGGCTAACCGGCCTGTTTTCATTCTCATTTATCACCCTTCACTGGTGCTCCGCCAGCGTATCCCATTAGCGCAGGCGGAGTTACCATACCATTTTCATCCATAAAAAAAAACTGCACTGTGCCTGACCATTCTGGTTCTAAGATGTGAGGATGGACTCCCTGCCGATGACGAGCGGTGCGATGGTGAAAGCTGATTGTAGGCACCATATCGAAGAGCTTTTCATATATCTTATATATAAATATCACGTGTCATATTGTTTGTAGTTGAACTCCATCGAAACGGCTCGACCGATTTTTATGAATATTTTTATATATATTTGGTAGGTATGAGAGCAGGTCGTAAACTTAGATTATATAGATAGAGCATTGGGCCTCAAAAACAGGTCAACTTTTTATCAGCTAATTGTCAAATTAGCTGACTCGTTTTTTTATTAGTGTTCTACATACTTACGCACACAACGTATCTTGACGTATGTATATTTAATTATTTAATAAATAAAATTAGTGTTTATACATTAAAAAGGTGCAAAATTTATAAGACAAAATAAATATAGAAGTTATAAAGGAATCACTCATAACTATTTTTCACGCAAAATCGTATGAAAAAGTTGAGCCGCCTTTTTCGGAGCATTTGTATGGAGACACTCTATGTATATAATCTAAGGTCGTAAAGTATATTTCATACAGCTGAATGGTAAGGCTATCCTTATCCAGACGAAAAAGGAAGCATACTTACCTATTGATACTTGAGACCGAAGGCACGTTGTCCTGACTGCAAATCCCCTCGCTCAGCAGCCGGTCCCGGATCTCCCAGGCGAACATCGTCGGGTTTTCCCTCTTGTATGCGGCGATTGCGTCGACCACAGGCGGAGTGGCGACCTTGGGCTTGGAGCCACCAATCACCCCCGCCTTGAAACTCCCAGTTTCGTAGTACCTGAAAGAAGGAAGGAGATTAGATCACATTTTCAGTCAAAACGTTTACCCGTGTGCCCGAAATATGGGGTCAGGATACGTTTTTTTTTATACTACTTAGAATGGTAAACAAGCTGACAGCCCACCTGATGGAAAGTGGTAACCGTCGCCTATAGACATGAGCAGTACTATGGACATAACAGAGTATACTGTTTCGCCCATGATACCCGCCATGCGTTGCCATTCCTGAGGACTTAGGTGTTATTCCTCTGTACCCTGTAAATTCACGCCATATCCTACCCTTCAAACCGAAACACAGCCATGCAAACACAACTACTTCACGGTTGAAACACAAATGGGACAGACGTACCCAAGCAATCGACTTTTGTACAAAGTCTCCCTCTGGTAGAGTGAATGAAAAAGGAACATAAATTAAAACAATAGAGAATAGAAGAGGTAAAATGCTGGGCCACCTTATACGACATGACAATTTTTTAAGAGCATAATAGAAGGAAAAATAGAAGGCAAAAATGAAGGGGAAGACCGAGGAATAACTACATGGGACAGATAAAACACTAGGTGTCATGTCGTATAGGGAAGTCAAGGATATGGCCTGGGATAGAGCTGGCTGGAAGAAGATGCATGAATTAGTTGCACCGACATGTGGAAACTCTTAAATGAAAAGAAGACGTTACAGAGTATACTCCTTCGCCCATTATATTCCCCATGCGTTGCCATTCCTGAGGACTCAGGTATTATTCCTCTGTACCCAGTAAATTCACGCCATATTCCACCCTTTAAACCGAAACACAGCCATGCGAACACAACTGCTTTACGGTTGAAACACGAATGGGACAGAGGTACCCAAGCAATCAACTTTTGTACAAAGTCTTCCTCTGGTAAATAAAAAAGGATTGTAGAAATAAATAAATAAAAACATCCTATATACTTATCCATTTTATATTTTTTTAATGGGTGATGAAGGAATGGTAACCTCACCTGGGCTATTGGTATACGCTGGCGGGGTACCAGTGAAGGATGACAGCTGAGAATGAAGGCAGGTCGGTTGGCCCATAGTAATTTATTGAACAAGAATTAGTCACCATGGTTTCCAAGGGAAACGCGTGGAGGTCGACCTGACAGATAAAATACTCTGTAGCAATGAGGCTGTTCAAATCTCATCACTAACAACAAACAAGAAAGTCTACCAGAGGGAGACTTTGTACAAAAGCCGTTTGCTTGGGCACCTCTGTTCCATTCGTGTTTCAACCGTTAAGCAGTTGTGTTTGCATGGCTGTGTTTCGGTTTGACGGGTGGGATATGGCGTGAATTTACTGGGTACAGAGGAATAACACCTGAGTCCTCAGGAATGGCAACGTATGGGAGATATCACGGGCGAAACAGTATACTCTGTTATGTCCATGGTACTGCTCATGTCTATATGCGACGGTTACCACTTTCCATCAGGTGGGCCGTCAGTTTGTTTCCCATTCTAAGTAGTATAGAAAAAAAAAACATTCTCTTCCCCCCATTCTGTATATTAGGAATAGATATACTAGTGTAATCTAGTTACAAAAAATACATTTCAATTACCATAAATCCAATCAAAAACGGTCGCGCAGCAAAAAGGCAAAAATGCAATAAATCATTGAAACAATCCGGCCTGCACTCCAGCGAAAGGGTAGGGTGACCAACTAATCAAATTGTCATAATACTGTCCCATTATTTTATTGAGCGACCGGGAATTTAATTTCGTCGCTCCTAATGCCGTGTCTCTCGAGACGGGGGCGTGAGTGTGCCTTGTCGTTCTCATTGCGGGATTGTCCTACGTTTTTCGTGAGAGAGGGCCACTTTATGGTTGATTTGGGATTACACACAGGGGCGTTTGGTACTCCGACGAATCAATATGTTGCGATTTCGCGCGCTTTTCGATTTTCAATTTGATTTTGAATCTTGTCCGTAGAATTATGTGTGTGAGGGGGCAGATGGGTTTGTTAATAATGGGGATTATTGGTCCGATTGCTAACAATACGTCCTGTCAGGTCGACCTCCTCGCGGTTCCCCTTGGAAACTATCGTGTTCTATTTTAAGCGAATTTATTACAATGCTCTAACTGACCTGCCTTTTCATCCGTCACTGGTACCCCGCCAGCGTAGAGCGCTAGCACAGGCGGGGATACCATTCCATTATCATCCATTTAAAAAAAATTGCGTGTATAAATTATAATTTAGTTTTTGATTATTTAATTAAAAAAAAAATGTCATAAATAAATTTATTCTATAGAATTATTATTAGTGAATACAGACAAGAACCAAGTGACCGTTTTTCGGGCGTTTCGATTATTAATTTAACATTTATTTATTTTTGTTTATTTATCAGGTGGGCCGTGTGCTTAATTTCCACGTCAGTGGCGTAAAAAAATGTATTATAATTTGCTAACAATACGTCCTGTCAGGTCGACCTCCTCGCGGTTCCCCTTGGAAACTATCGTGTTCTATTTTAAGCGAATTTATTACAATGGTTTAACTGACCTGCCTTTTGTCTTTTAATTTATTTTGTAATTTATTACAATATATTTGTTTTTTCATATACAATCTAATAGTGAATATGTTTATTTTTTTTATATGCGTTAACGCGAAACAATCCATTATCGTGCGCCCCTCCTCCCTGGGGAGGGGGCCGGTGCCGGGATGATCGTGTCCCATCCCGCCGTTGTTATTACGACGCTACACAAGTTTGACACGAAAGAATTACTCCTTCGCTTATAAAAGGCAATAGGTATAATCTTTTTTTTTAAACTCTACAACCAATTTTGAAATTATTTCCACGTGTTAGTTGACATTATTTTATTTTTAACTAGCGACCCGCCCCGGATACGCACGGGTATCACATCGTAGTAGAAACCTCTAAAATTATCAGTGTTTCTCTACAATATTATGCATGTATTATACATATAAACCTTCCTCTTGAATCACTCTATCTATTAATAAAAATCCGCTTCAAAATCCGTTGCGTAGTTTTAAAGATTTAAGCATACATAGGGACGGACAGACAGCGACAGCGACTTTGTTTTATACTATGTAGTGATTACCTACCAGGTGAAAATTGAGGAAACATTTGATACGGAACCTTCTTTTTTAATTAAATAATTATCTTTTATCAATGTGTTACGAGGCAACTGAAAAACTGTGGTCTGGAAAGTAGATAGATAGATAGATAGATAGATAGATAGATACTCTTTATTGTTTCCTCCAAAAGATTACAATAGTAAACTTATTATAAATTTATTAAAAAAGTAATAACATACAGTACACATCCTTCATATGGATTACACAACACACATTCACACATACTCACGAACATTCCCACATTCATTTACTCAACTTCGCTTCTCTTAAGGGCATATATAATTAGTGTTTTATAATTGCTTGTGTATCTATATTGTTGATTTTATTACTTTTTCACTATTTCAATTTTATATTCCTTTTTATATTAATACCCGTCCACTATGTACTTTTTATTACAACACATTTGTGATTTGTTAATCTTCGCCGGGTGCCCACGATACAGGTCCTAGTGTGGGGCCCATTGTATCTTGTTTTTGTAACTTTGTGTTTTTTGCCAAATAAAAAAAAATAAATAAAAAAAAAATTAATCCTATATTAATTTTGCCATCGTCGTGTAAGTCACCGGCATAGAATAAGTTTTAGTCGAGTTTAATACATATATAAAATACATGCTTTATACAGTGTGATCGAATACCTAAATGCCAATATTAAATTATGACATGTTTTTTAATTTTTTTTTTACAACGCAGGGGGCAAACGAGCATGCGGCTCACCTGATTTTAAGTGACTACCGCTGCCCATGGTCACCCACAACACCAAAGGCATTGCAGGTGTGCTGCCGGCCTTTTAATGTTTTTTTAATTTTTTATTTATTTTTTTATACAACTTAGAATGGCAAACAAGCTGACGGCCCACCTGATGGAAAGTGATAACCGTCGCCTATAGACATGAGCAGTACCATGCACATAACAGAGTATACTGTTTCGCCCATGATATCCCCCATGCGTTGCTATTCCTGAGGACTCAGGTGTTATTTCTCTGTACCCAGTAAATTCACGCTATATCCCACCCTTTAAACCGAAACACAGCCATGCAAATACAGCTGCTTCACAGTTGAAACACGAATGGGACAGAGGTACCCACGCAATCGACTTTTGTACAAAGTCTCCCTCTGGTAACTGAAGTAAGCTGACGGCTCACCTGATGGAAAATGGTAACCGTCGCCTATAGACATGAGCAGTACCATGCACATAACAGAGTATACCTATGGGAGTTGGTAGATAATTATTCCATTCACCATCATATCAGCCATTAACTGTCCACTGCTGAACACAAGCCTTCCCAATAAGGAGAGTTTTGCCAGTAGTTGCCAAGCTTGGCAAGCGGGTTGGCAACCGCAGTGAAGTTTTGGAGATGTTTTAAATAGGTATTATAACTTAATTACGTACTTAAAAAGAACACCGCAGTACTTTAATAAAGAAATTAATTTTCCCGCACTGTACAACTATGTTAAAGTGAATGCTGTGAATACCTATAATAGGCATGTGCATTAATATTGTATTATATTTAATAAAGAAATTAATTTTCCCGCACTGTACAACTATGTTAAAGTGAATGCTGTGAATACCTATAATAGGCATGTGCATTAATATTGTATTATATTTAATGTTTCAAATTCAAATTCAAATTCAAATTCAAATTCAAATTCAAAAATCATTTATTCATGTAGGACATTTTAGCCGCTTATGAACGTCAAATTTTTACATTATAATTTTATATTTTCCCTACCGTCCAGTTCGGTATATAGATCCAATTGAGAAGAACTGGCAAGAAACTCAATTGAATTACTTTTTTTTTTAAAGCCAGTTTATTTACAATGTATATTTATATAGGTGTCTATGTCTAACATTAAATGAAAATTCAGTGCATGAACAACTATTGCCATGCACACTCGTCATTCAAGTAATCGTTTAGTGAGTAATAGGCTTTGCTCAGTAAATATGATTTAACAGATGTTTTGAATTTTGTTATATTCAGAATTCAGAAGTTTGTTATACCTATATGTTATAATGCAATATGTTGTTGGTGTTCATTTATATAAATAAATAAATAAATAAGAAGTGGCCATAAATGGATCATTCGGTCAAAAAGATCTTAACAGGATTCGAACCGCACTCAGCTAATACTGTGTAGGGGCGTGTGCATAGCGGGTGTTTTGTGGAATTATTCACAAACGCTATCGAGATAAGTCAATTACAAGTGTGATCACACCCTAAGTGAGTGTATCTGCGTACAATTAGACACAAAAGTGCTTCGCGTGTTTATTTTAATTATTTTTATTTATGAAAAGATTGATGAATGTGGAGGAAGCGAAAGAGGTTTGTTTGTATCGAAGCATTTGGCGTTAATTGTTTCTACCTACCCTAATGGGAGACAGGCGTGACAGATATGTATGTATGTATGTATTTTTATTTCGTTTGAGATAATTTATTTATTTATTTACTCTTTATTGCACTACTTAAAGAATATATATATATTGTAGTACGTGTATACCAAATTTTATAGTAATTGGTTAAGACGTTAACAAGTAACAAACAAACTCACTTTCACCTTTATAATATTAGTAAGGATTCTTTGTTCCACTTATTATGTAAGTTTATTACTATGAGGTACCCACGTTATGCTCATTGCTTTGCATACACGGAAATTATCTAAAGTCTATTATAAACTATATACTTACTAATAATTTATTATTTATCCTATTATTTTTCCACCATATATAATAAGTCATGCTTTATATACAAACCCTATTGACTCTCTCCTTTCGGGTTCTCAAGCTTGACTGGAAGAAATCCTTTCAAGACATAAGTCCGTCTGTATAAATTTTTCCCATAACCTAAATATCTATAATATAAGTGTATATACAAAAGCATTAAAAGTCTATAGGCGACGGTTACCACTTTCCATCAGGTGGACCGTCAACTTGTTTGCCATTCTAAGTTGTATAAAAAAAAAAGACACATAGATACATTTATTTGCCAGAACATTGTGTTTGCAGATCTTGATTTATTTTGAAGTACAAATGTTCACTTTACAGTCTGAAGCATGTAAATTCATTGTTGGATGCATACAAGTTATTATACCTAATTATTTTCACATTACGTCAATTATTCATTCGGTTAACAATAAAACAATCATAGTAGTATGTTAAAAAAATACAATATTTTAAGATTTAAAAAAAATACCGATTTCATTAGAGATGAAACTAGATAGTTTGATTTAAAAGCTAAAATACTGAGCCGATTTTGATAAAATGTCTAAAGGATCAATCTGAAAGTATACCCTACGTGTATAAGTGTAGTGTTCGTTTCGTTTAAGCAACATCAAAAAGAAGAACAATATCTATCTAATCATCAGGAATTTTTCAACCAGCTTCAATGAAGAAGATCTCAATTCGATTGTATTTTTTTTATGTTTATAGCTACAATTCGGAAAATTTCAAGATTGATTATGTAGAAATTTTATCGAAATCGGTTCAGTTGTTTAATTTTTAAAATGAAAATAACTAATTTTGTCACGATTGAAGTCGATTTTTCGTGGACCAAAATCTTAAATTATGACACTTTAATTTCGCAGTTGAGCCATTGTGCGCAGGAGTGTAATGACAGGATTATCAATTCAGCTTTCATAAACATTACGAAATCATAAAAAGGAATCACCAATTATCGTATGTAGAGATAGAGATTGAGATAAAGGTAGAGATCCTGGTGACCTTAGCATCCACGCTTATTGGGGCGACTCTATTTATTAAAGTAAAAATAATTTAGAAACACTTTTTTACTAAACTGTACAGAGACAGCAATATACAAGGGCGCTTGTTCTACTGTGTCTACTGGGACACTCACTAACATTATCGTAATGTCAATGCGGAGGGTTCCGTACCACTTTAGGGTTCTGTCAGCAGAAATTATAGTTGCCTCTAATACGATCAAAATTACTCTCTGCAGCGGTCTGTTTTACTCTTATTCCGTTGTATTAAAGTACACATTTGAATACAACTGTATGGATTATTGGACATTAGTTTTTTTTTGTTATGAATTGCTCATTGTTTTTGTAATAAGGATTTTTTTCTAGATTTTTTAGTTTAGACAGCACTGTTCAACCAACTTTAAAAAAGTTTTCAAATTGATTTTTTTATACTACTATGGTGACAAACAAGCATACGGCCTGTCTGATGGTAAATAGGATTATAGATGTTTGTAACATCAGAGATGTCACGTGCACGTTGTCGACACTTAAGAAACCTTATTAGGTTTTTCTTGAGAAACCCCATGCTGTAGTCTCTAGGGAAAACATCGACAGGAAAATTACACTACAGTTAAACTTTTCGCAGGAGGAAACACTTATGATACTGCAGTTTTTGTTCCAGGAAAGATGGACTTTGTTGGCGAGCGGTATGATGGTCGAAGAGTTCCTCAGAACAAAATCCATTTTGCAGGCGGTAGAAGATGCAAAGAGACGTAAAGTCTCGCCTTAAATTTAGGGGCTCGATACCATCTGTTAACTTGAATAAAATAATTTTTTTTTGTTATAAATATTTCTCGTCATCATCATCATCTCAGCCATTATCCGTCCACTGCTGGACATAAGCCTCCCCATAGACCGCCATAAAGAACGGTCCCGAGCCACCTGCATCCACTGACTCCGTGCAATGCATTTGAGGTCGTCACTCCATCCAGTGGAGAGTCGTTCTACACTATGTTTGCCCATATGAGATCGTCACTCAGGAACCTTTCTTTCCCATCAGCCCATTGCCACTTCAGCTTGCTTATCCTTCGGGCTATGTCGGTCACTTTAGTTCTGTTGCGGATATCCTCATTTCTGATTTTGTCACGTAAAGAAACTTTGAGCATAGCCCTCTCCATAGAGGGGCGGAAAGGGATAGTTAGTAATGGAGATTAAGAATCCCTTTGCTAGCAATATACCCAACCAGGTCGACCTCCTCGCGGTTCCCCCTGGAAACTATCATGGTTAATTCCTGATGAATTCATCATGACGGGCTAACTGGCCTGTTTTCATTCCCATCGATCACCCTTCACTGGTGCTCCGCCACCGTATCCTGTTAGTGCAGACGGAGTTACTATACCATTTTCACCTCTCCATAGTTCGCTGACTAACTTGAAGATTATACATACATATATTTTAATGTAATAACTACCGGTTTAACTTACGTGTAATTAGATCGAAAAAGCTCGACTAGTTTCGGAAACAAATCGTGATCCTTAGTCATGAGCAACTGTGACGCGAGCGACTGACTGTACATATAGGTATAAATATAATTTTAATTGTACACTTTTAACTGAAAACTATTAGATGATTAAAAAAGAATTTAATTAAATTGATTTACTGTATAAATACATACATTTATACAGCTGACTCGGCAAACGTTGTTTTACCATATTACATTATTTCTAGAACAATACATGAATATTTATCGTACTACAATTATTATATTCGATTGTCATCTTGCAACCGTATTGCGGTATATAAAAACTGCGATTAAAAAACAGGGGTTGATCGCAAAAGCGTGAAAATTTGAATTTGTATGTATTTTTCAGTGCTCAATCATAATAAAATTAAAATAAAAAAAAATCGTCAAAATATAAAAAAAAAAATATTTAGCGGTGGGTCACCCTTATTGAGGGGTATGAAAAATAGATGTTGGCCGATTCTCAGACTTACCCAATATGCACACAACATTTCATAAAAAACAGTAAAGCGGTTTCGGAGGAGTTTGGTAACAAACACCGCGACACGAGAATTTTATATATTAGATATACGCATCTTTCTTTGTGGGCATTTTCATTCATTCATATTATCGATTTGACAGTAACAGAATATGAGAATAATCGGTATCATATATCGAACATACTGATAATCAGATAACGGGGGTAGGCAGCGATGTTATCGCGAGGAGAGCCGAGCCAGCTTACCGGGATTACAGTGGCTTACCATAATCTGGATTCAGGTTTATTAGTTTACTTTTTTATTTGCCTAGTGTATTGTAGTGTTGTCGTTGAATCAGTTGCCGTGTGGTCCCAGTATGGAATATAAACCATTCCCTTACGACGCCTTCTCATTCCACTAAGTTTTATCACAATTCCTTCACTGTTTCTAGCATTAGGTAAAGCAGTTGTGTTTGCATGGCTGTGTTTCGGTTTGAAGGTTGGGATATAGCGTGAATTTACAAGGTACAGAGGAATAACACCTGAATTCTCAGGAATGGCAACGCATGGGGGGTATCATGGACGAAACAGTACACTCTGTTATGTCCATAGTACTGCTCATGTCTATAGGCGACGGTTACCACTTTCCATCAGGTGGGCCGTCAGCTTGTTTGCCATTCTAAGTTGCATAAAAAATTGAAAAATAAATGTCTTTATACAGTGTCTCCCTGGTAAGTAGTTCGATCAAACTGTACAACAATTAACACAAATGAAAGTAGTGCACCGGTCCTGCGTCCGTAATAATAATTAGTCTGTTTTTCTGTTCGTGTGTTGGGCAGAAAGCGTGACCGACGCCACACTTCCGTTTGTAGCACATCAAATCAACGCTCTGATACTGTATTTATGATCAAGTCTTTTAGGGGACTGCTTGCTGTACAGGTTTCGTGGAAAAGCCTACGTCGAAATTGACTCCTTACAGTCTCCTATTCTATCATTAACTTGTTCTATATCACTCATCATACTCGTGAACGGGAGATATCTGTAGGAAACGGTCTCTTCTGGTCGCTTCAACTGACAAATTTTTTTATACAACTTAGAATGGCAAAGAAGCTAACGGCCCACCTGATGGAAAGTGGTAATGGCCTATAGACATAAGCAATATCATGGACATAACATAGTATACTGTTTCGCCCATGATACCCCTGATGCGTTGCTATTCCTGAGGACTCAGGTGTTATTCCTCTGTACCCAGTAAATTCACGCCATATCCCACCCTTCAAACCGAAACACAGCCATGCAAACACAACTGCTTCACGGTTGAAACACGAATGAGACAGAGGTACCCAAGCAATCGACTTTTGTACAAAGTCTCCCTCTAGCGATTGGTGTGATTTTGTGGCATTTATTTATTATTTTTAATTTTATTTTTAAATATAAAATTGAATAAAAAAAAAGCTAATTCAATAGTACATCGACAGAAGTGAGAACTCGCGAATGTATAGCCAAACATTGTGCTCGCAAACTCGAAACAAAACATCCGGAATGGCCCGCCGGCGGCGCGCCGCCCGGCAAATAAATTGAAAGCCAAGAGCTACTGCTTCCATTCGGCGTCAGTGTCCACCAATCCCGCGGGAATAGGGATGGGACGTGCTCACGTGCCGCGGACTTTTATTATTATTATTATTTTATCTAAACCAGTATTTTAAAAAGGAAATATTGAAAAAAAATTTGTAATTTATAAATTTAAAAAGTGTTTAAACGATTTTGAAAGGTCAATGGACCGTTTGTAAGGTCCGAATTTGTCGTCAAATGTATTAAAAAATTAAAAGGCAGATTTGTGTCTCAAAATTATGTCCGTCTTCTTTTCGGTCTTTTGTCTCAGGCCTTTTGTTTTGTCCCAAGCTGTCAGTTTTAATTGTAGAATGTCTTAGCGGCCAGCGATAAAACCGGTCAAAGAGGCCGCAACAGATTTTTTTTTACCTATACATAACTACTTTTTTTTAAAATATGATAATGGAATGATTATCATCTTTTAAAAAAAATGATAATCATAAATGAATAGAATACGATGGCTTCCAAAGGGAACCGCGTGGAGGTCGACCTAGCAGGGTTTATTGCTAGCAATGGGGCTACTAATCTTCCTTATTAACAATCTCTTCTCCACCAGAGAGATGGATTATCAGCGAGTAACGTGGGCTGTAATATTTTTTATAACACTTGTAAATTAAATAATATATATTTTTTTTTTGTAGACGGCTATTCAATTTCAGTAAAATTTGTAGAGAAAAAACAAAAAGTTATCTAATTTTTGAGTTACAAAAAACCATCTATCTATCCTTATTTTTATTATTTCCTTCTAAATTTTATAATTACTCTAGCCACGACAAATTTATATCGCTAAATCAGTGAAAACCTGTTATTGGCTTTTTATATGGATAAGTTGTTATTGTTTTAAGCTATAAATTGTAAGCTGTTGGTTTTTCAATAAATAAATAAACCTTATTTTCAAATTTTGAGAGCACATTGTATACTTTTCGATATGAATTAATTTTTTTAACCTACCACTACTAATATATATATATATATATATATATATATATATATATATAATTGAAAAATAAAACCAATACTCTCAAATGTAATACAGGAAAATAAGTGGGATGCAGGTGGCTCAGGACCGTTCCTTATAGACGGGCGGAAAAAGAAATATAAATAGATTCTGATAAAGGACTAATCGAGAAAGGGCAATAACCGCATTCATATCTCGCTGTTACATAATGTATTAATATACATTGTACTCCTATACAGCTGCGTGACTGGCGAAATCTTAACTTACTCAGTTAACTATATTTTCCCTGATATATGAGCATACTAACCAGAGGGAGACTTACAAAAGTCGATTGCTTGGGTACCTCTGTCCCATTCGTATTTCAACCGTGAAACAGTTGTGTTTGCATACCTGTGTTTCGGTTTGAAGGGTGGGATATAGCGTGAATTTACTGGGTACAGAGGAATAACACCTGAGTCCTCAGGAATGGCAACGCATGGGGGGTATCATGGGCGAAACAGTATACTCTGTTATGTGCATGGTACTGCTCATGTCTATAGGCGACGGTTACCACTTTCCATCAGGTGGGCCGTTAGCTTGTTTGCCATTCTAAGTTGTATAAAAAAAAAAAAAAACAATTTTAATTTTGCTGACCCGACACTCGACGACTCCTGTAAAAGGCTGGAAAATAACGCTACCATTTGGAGTCCATTTAAAATTCATAGATGTACACAGATTCTAGGAAAGTTAGAAAAATAGTACTTATTATTTGTTGTATTATTTTTGCATCATATATGTTATGCATTCCTGCTTAAGGTTAAGGAAAAGAGACAAATTATTAGAACTATTGAGGACAGAAGGAAGAAAATGTTGGGACACTTGATACGACACGACGAACTTATGAACATTATAATAGAAGGTAAGATAGAAGGAAGGAGGGGGAGAGGGAGACCGAGGCATAGTTTCATCAGGCAGAACATCGAATCTTACTTCTGTAGGCATTTGTACTATCACATGTCGCAAAAAGAACCTTCTTCGATTTTTAATAAAAATTAAAAAAAAAAATTGTCGAATTAGTTTGACTAAACTAGTTCTAGATTTTTGCAGTTAGAAACATATTTAGCTAGTCATTTTTTTTTATGCAACTTAGAGTGGTAAACAAGCTGACGGCGCATCTGATCGAAGGTGGTAACCGTCGCCTATAGACATTAGCAGTACCATGAATATAACAGAGTATACTGTTTCACCCATGGTACCTCCCATGCGTTGCCATTCCTGAGGACTCAGGTATTATTCCTCTATACCTTGTAAATTCACTGCCATATCCAATCCTTCAAACCAGGGGGAAAAGGTATTGTTAGTAATAGAGCTAACTGCCCCATTACTAGCAATACACCCTACTATATCGACCTCCACGTGGTTCCCCCTGGAAACCATCGTGATTAATTCCAGTTGAATTTGTCAGGATGGGCTAACTGACCTGCTTTCATCCTCATCTGTCATTTCTCACTGATGCCCTGCCGGTATATACCGATAGCGCAGGCGGGGTTATCATACCATCATCGCCCATTAAAAAAAACCCTTCAAACCATTTACATTTCATTTTTATTTTAATGAATACAGGTGGCTCAGGACCGTTGATCACCGATCACCCTCATAGACCTTGTGCCAGTCTATGAGGGTGTCTTAATGTTCAGCAGTGGACAGATAACGGCTGATGACGATGATGATGATGAATTTATTTTTATAAATATGAAAAATATGTTTGCGACATTGTAATAATAATCCCGGAATTCCCGCGACCACTCCCGGGACTCGTCTCACCACTAGAGGTCAATTTTCAATTTAAAACAAACAATAGCCAGTCCGAGCGGCCCCCGCGTTCTTATTATTCTGAATATATTGAAATTACATCGGGCTCTGTTTTAGAACAGGGTATTTTAATCAAAGTTTTATCATTTAATACACAGTAAAATAGGTGTATTTTGTTTGTGTTAAGGGTAAGCGAGCTAAGGTGGCCATGGACTGGTCGTATTGCTCGAAGAATCGATAACCGATGGGGAAAAAAGGTTTCTATGTGGCGACCCAAAGGGAGACTTTGTACAAAAGTCGATTGCTTGTGTACCTCTGTCCCATTCGTGTTTCAACCGTGAAGCAGTTGTGTTTGCATGGCTGTGTTTCGGTTTGAAGGGTAGGATATTGCATGAATTTACTGGGTACAGAGGAATAACACCTGAGTCCTCAGGAATGGCAACGCATAGGGGGTATCATAGGCGAAACAGTATACTCTGTTATGCGATAGTATACTCTGATAGGCGACGGTTACCACTTTCCATCAGGTGGGCCGTCAGCTTGGTTGCCATTCTAAGTAGTATGAAAAATCATTATGTTTGTATATATATATAAATATATATATATATATATTTATATATATATACAAACTATATGCTGACTACTATGTCCTGACTTGTAACACTGCATCTGCTAAATTACACTCATTAGATAAATCTAAGCACTCGGTTAGTAGTCAAGTTCTGTGGCTTAGTTAACTTAGCTAGATAACTGCAGTTAAGCGTCGGGTTACCGCAAATGAGTAGGGCGTTTAACTTGATCTGCTTAATATAGTAGAACTAAAGTCAAATACGGAAAATAGGGATAGTGTAGGTGGGCAAGCAAGGTAAAGGATAGATAGAGAAATCAAATTGATACAATAACAGACTGTCAATTCTATTGTGTTTTAATTGTGTGTATGTATGTTACGCAATATCTTCGTAAATTTTGAACGAGTTTGATGATTCCTTTTTTTTGGTACTTTATATATATTTATATATATATATATATATATATATATATATATATATATATATATATTTATATTTTTTTTTTTTTTGTTTGTATGTAACAACACGTGTATTGTACCAATATTTATTAATTTAATACTTTAATGCACAGTGTAAATGTATGTATGTATGTTACATTTGGCGAACTTAACGCTGAATCGTGTTCACTACCAATCAACCGTTGGTCCAAACAGAGAAATAGGTAAAAATAGAAAAATTAAAAATAGATATAAATAGACTAATATGTAAACTGAGTACGAAATGATGACATAAATTATCTTGACGATCAAATGACGGGTCGTGGCGCGCGCCACACAATCATGCCAAAATAAATCTAGTTCCAACGTAAAAATAACTTGAACAAAAAACCCCGGGGACAATACAAATTACACTCGCGGCCAATTACTGCAGAGATGCGTTACACAAACGGAGAACAAAAGAAAATGACATAAGTGTACTAGACTAGCTAGGGTTGCCAACACATTGGTATTTTCAAGTAGACGGAAACTCTATCGTGGAATAATTAAAATTGTGTCCGACAATAAAATTTCGATTGAAATTGTGGCAAAACTAGTTGTTTTAATTTAAAAACTAAATCACTGAACCGATTTTGATAAAATTTCTACAGGACCAATCTGTAAGTATATCTTTTCCAAAAAATCTTTAAATTAGTTTACAATTCGCGGAGTTATAAGGTAAGAAATGTAAAAAAATATACGATTAAATTTAGAACCTTCTACTTTTTTAATTTGGTTGATCAAACATACAAGGTTATTTATTTAGAATAAGATACTAGTACTAACTCGCAATTTTCGTTGCAACTTTCGGGATAAGTAACATCCTGTAAAATTAATAGTTAGATAGATACTCTTTATTGTTTCCTCCAAAAGATTACAATAGTAAACTTATTATAAATATAAACAATTACAAGAAATAATTACTTTACAAATAAAAATTTAATATAATATAAATTTAGAAATAATAGGATCTTCATCGTGCCTCCGATCAAACTGTTTATAATTACTCCTCTCCATCCAAAGGTTGCCTGCAAGAGATCGCTCTTAGCGATAAGGTCGCCCATTGTTTTCTCACTGTGATTATTTCTTGTAATTGTTTATATCTATAATAAGTTTACTATTGTAATCTTTTGGAGGAAACAATAAAGAGTATCTATCTATCTATCTATGTGATTATATGTCATGTATATATTTATTAATAGATGACCCGACAAATATAATCATCCTCTATATTATTATTTGTTTAGTTTTTTTTTTTTATTATTTGTTAGTTATTTGTTGGGATAAAAACTATTCTGTCAAGCTGAAACTTCTTAAAGGTAGACAACGCACGTATCTCAAGGGCAAAGGGATTGTTAGTAATGGGAATCTAACTACACCATTGCTAGCAATATACCCTATCAAGTTTACCTTCATGCAGTTCCCCTTGAAAAAACTATTTTGATTGATTCTTGTAAAATTCTTCACTATGGACTAACTGACATGCTTTCATGCTCACCTATCATTCCTCTTTGATACCTATAGGTGTATACCGATAGCGCAGGCAAAGTTACCATTCCATTAACATCTATTAAAAAAAAAGTACTCATCCCTGGCATTACAGGAAGTTCATAGGCTACAATATCACTGTTTACTATCAGACAGGCCTTATGCATGTTTATCACCATAGTACTATAAAAAAGTGATAAAGACACAAAGAGAGGTAACATCTTGATTTTGAGTCGTTTAATCTCGAAGTCGTATAAAAAAAGCCAATTATTTTTATTAATTACATGTGGCAACCCTAGACAAGCGGATACGGCGAAGTAGGCGCACGCGCCGGTTTGTTCATGAGCCATGACGGTGTTTTATGGATCGTCTGCACGTACATTGTGCCGAAAGGGAACAGTACACTCGTCTATCGTCTAGTCTCTGATTGCTGTGATTATTCTAAAGAAAATTCTACCATATTTTAAATATACAATCGGCCGGGGGGGGGGGGGGGATGGCATTGTTAGTAATGAAGTCTAATAGCCCCATTGCTAGCAATATATCCCTCTCAGATCCACCTCCACGCAGTTTCCCCTGGAAACCATAATTTTATAGAACTTAGAATGGCAAACAAGCTAACGGCCCACCTGATGGAAAGTAGTAACCAGCCAGACTATTCATCCTTACTAATAATATAAATGTGAAAGAGAGTGTGTTTGTTTGTTACCTTATGACGCCTTAACAGCTTAACAATCAAACCTTTTCTCTTTATAATATTATTATAGAAATATAGACTAGCTGTTTCCTATGGCTTTGCACACATGCATCAATACTTTAGGATACTTTAGGATTTAATAGGATATAATCAATTCGTGTATACCGTGGTTAATAATTACCGAATTCGTCCTGACTCGCTTTCTTTCTCACCTATTATCCCTTACTGGTGGCCCACCTATACACATATATTGATAGGGTAAACGAGGTCGCTATGTCACTATTTCATTTTAACTCATTTAAAATAAACACACACACACACACACACACACATGCACACGCACGCACACACATGCATACATACGCACACACGCACGCACACATATATACATACACGCACGCAGGCACGCACGCACGCACGCACGCACACACAAAGAGAGAGGCATCACGACGTGTGTGTCAAACACTTACATATGGCTTTACTAACCTGGACAGTATTTTGGAAACACAGCCGTGAGACACCCGCAGCTGCCGGCTGATGTCGCACGGGCGCACCCCACTGTGGGCCAGCTCCACTATCCTCTGGCGTACCACGTCCGGCAAAGGTCGACCGTTCACAAACACACCGCCTAGTTGATTGACGCCGCCGTGACCTGATGAAGAAATACGAAAGATAAGTAAATTCACCAGAAGAGGATTGTATAAAACTCCGTGTCTTCATTTTCCGCACACAGTATCAAAATTTTTTTTAATCCAACTTAGAATGGCAAACAAGCTGATGGAAAATGGTAACCGTCGCCTATAGACATGAGCAGTACCATGGACATAACAGAGTATACTGTTTCGCCTATGATACCCCCCATGTGTTGCCATCCCTGAGAACTCAGGTGTTATTCCTCTGTACCCTGGTAAAGAGCTTGCTATATATATTGTGTTGCGATTTCAAATGTGATATTGCCATTTCATAATCCTTGAATAATGTAGGTTGGAAATGCAAAGATCCTCTAATGTTGCCAGCATTTATAATGTTGGCAACATCAGGAGTGTTGTATGGTTGACTCTGAAGAGACAGTACCTCCCTTTTGGAAGCACCCCATATTGTGACGTAACAAAAAGGACATTATAAATGTACCGGCTCAACCGGCCATGAACCGGTCCATCGATCGGCACGCAACCGACCGAAACTCGCGATCGATGTAGCCAACGGTCATATCCGTGCTATACCCAGATCAAAGTATTTAATAGTTATAAGCTCGAAGTAACTACGTAGAGTTTCAATTTGAAAGGCATGGTAGCCAATGCAGTCTCTGAAGTTTTGACCCTAACAATCTTAGGCCTCAGAAATGGTGAAAGAGAGGGGAAGGGGTTAGAAATGCTGTCAGTCCCATTGCTGGCAATATACCCTTTCCAATCATCGTGGTCTCTAGATTCATTGTGCTGAATTCCAAGATCTGTGTCGACCTCCTCGCGGTTCCCCCTGGAAACTATCATGGTTAATTCCTGATGAATTCATCATGATGGGCTAACTGGCCTGTTCTCATTCTCATCTATCACCCTTCACTGGTGCTTGACCGGCGTATCCCGTTAGCGCAGGCGGGGTTACCATACCATTTTCACCCATCAATAATAAAAAAAAACTAAGTATGGCTAGAAACTGTCTATTTAAAATCTATAGGAAATGAAAGTGCCTAACAGAAGATTTGAAATCAAATATTGTATTCAAATTTACTTTTGACTGAATTTAGATATCGTTCATTCATTCAGTCTCATTACATCTCATGTAAAATAAATTTACCCGGTTTTAAATTATCCGGATAAAAGTAACCCGGTTATAACCGGGTGTTTAATACTATGAAAACCATATCGTACCGTTAGTTTGATAAGCCGGATAAAATCAAAACAAACCGGTCACACCCGGGTATCGATTGAGGCGCGGGGCGTGACGGATCGATGCAGTCGTCACGGCGGGCGCCTCCCCCAACGTACCCGGCCACGGGAAAGTGTTTCTTACCAAGATATTATAGGTGCGTCCGATTTTTAACCGGTTTTTGTACGGTAAAGCTTACACCTCATTTTCATGTAGGAATTTTTATAACCGGTTTCTTAAAAAAATATTTAGAGATTTTATATATATATATATATATCTAGTGTATATATATATATATATATATATATATATATATATATATATATATATATATTATATATGCATATTTATTTTATGAATGTTTGTATGTATGTAATTATCATCTTATACTAAAATATAAATAATTATATTTTAAAAAATCGCCATCGAATATCTTTGTACATCCTAAAGGTTGACTGATAGAGAACATTTATGGCATTAAGTCCGCCTTTTGGACCACATTTTATTGGTTTCTAAAGTGTAAATAAATAAATTTAGCCCCTTAATCATAAAAATCGTCATACTTCTTATAAATTTGTTGTAATGAACTACTATTGAACTGTTTTGTCTCTTTATTTTGTGCTAAATGCCTAATTTGAAAGAAAGGGACAAAACAAGGTAGTACAATTAGTGAGCAAAGCTTAAAATTTCTTTTTGTACAATAAAATTATATTTCCATACAATAAAGAACGAAAAAAACAGATCTGACATTTTTAATAAGAAAAAACTGATTTAAATTGTGGGTAAAACAGTTATTTTGCTTTGAAAAGTAAACTACTAGATTGTTTTTGATAAAATTTCTATGGAACCAATCTGTAGATATATCCTTTCAGATAAAAAAAGAATTTTTAAAATCGGTTTAGAACTGACGGAGTTATAAGGTAATAAACATAAAAAAAAAAAAACAAAAAATACAACAATCGAATCGTGTACCTACTTTTCTTAAGTTGCAAACTTGTACTTTATAATTATTGTAGTGTTGATGTCTGTAACACATTGGATGATGTTGGGGGAAAGGGATTGTTAGTAATGGAGACTGAGAATCCCATTGCTAGCAATATAGCCAACCAGGTCGACCTCGTCGCGGTACCCCCTGGAAACTATCATGGTTAGTTCCTGATGAATTCATCATGATGGGCTAACTGGCCTGTTTTCATTCTCATCTATCACCCTTCACTGGTGCTCCGCCAGCGTATCCCGTTAGCGCAGGCGGGGTTATTATACCAATTTCACCCATCAAAAAAAAAAAAAACAAATTGGATGATGTTCACCATATGATATCCGAATGTATGAAATACAAAACACAAATGGAAGTATTGATACAGAAATACAGTCTCAATAGACAGGAGATTGGTTTGTTTTCAAATATACTCGCAGAGCCACATTCCGGAATGGCAAAATCTTTAATTACTATATTTTTGTATCAATGATTCCCTTCATCAAAATACACTACTGAGTTATTATGTATTATTTATTTATGTATCAATGTTTTAAGTATGTGACGTATTTTTTAAAATTAGGGTATGACGAGGCTGACATATCCTTATAGGATAAAAGCCTCTAAATAAAAAAGAAAAAAAAAACTATTGTGTTGTTAAACATATATAACATACTATGCATTATATATGTTATATATCCCATTTGATACGCGGTGTTACAAGATTACTTCTGCAGTCAGAGGTCATAAACATTTTCTTGCCATTTTCCTTTTTCATCTGAAACACTAGCGAGCTCCCTACAGTGAGTAATTAACAGTAATGGCATACAAGATGGCGGACGAAGAGCGGAAGCCGGCCCGTGAACCGTCCGCAGGTGTTCCCTCCGCTTGTTTCCTGAATCTCGAGGAAATATGTTTTTTTTTTTTAATGAAGCAGGGGTTCGGAGCCTTTTCTACAGATGTGTTTTATTGTTTTTTTTTTCCTTGTTTGGAAGTATCTAAGTAATTACAGGATATTTAATATTAACTTTAATGAATATTTGAGAAAACAAATGTATGTATCTTAATATCACATCAGCCGTTAACTGTCCACTGGTATATATTTATACTGGTATATATTTATATAGTTTTACGAAAAAGGAAAAATTTAAAAAAATCTCTTTTCTCTTTTCCCGATAAAAACTGTTCCCTGCTGCCAAACCAAACATTTCAACAGCTTCTGACAAGGCGACATCTATCGGACCAGCTAGTTTTTTTTTTTTTATTTATTATCACAAAAATACAGTTACAGAAATTCTGTTACATTAGCGTTCAGAAATCACGTAGGTTTACATTAATAGTAAATACATTCAAATTATTTAATTTGTATTAATATCATGCAAGAAGTATCGTTTTAATTTACATTCGATGTTGCTTTTTTTTACAACACAGGGGGCAAACGAGCATGCGGCTCACCGGATGGTAAGTGACTACCGCCGCCCATGGTCACCTACAACACCTACGGCATTGCAGGTGTACTGCCGGCTTTTTAAAAAGGAATATGCTCTTTTCTTGAAGGTTATGTTGTCGTATCGGTTCGGAAATACTGCTGCTGGAAGTTGATTCCAAAGAATGGTTGTGCGCGGGAGAAAGTGCCTTGGAAAACGCTAATAGTAATATTATCCCGTACATCGGTTGGGTAGTTAAGTTACAAATACACACACACACACACACACTGATTATATTGATAAACATACAGAATCCTCCAATATCCAATGCATTTCATCCAATCCAATACACCGGAATCGAACCCAACTACCGAGTGAGGAAACGTGACCGGATACGGCTCCCCTCGGCAACGTCAAATTGTACGATTGTCCACAGATGACTCTTTTTATATTTACAATTGTTGTTTCTGGATTTTATTGTTAGCCGACTGTGAACTTGGAAAATGGAGTTATGTGTTATGTATGACCACGAGTGATAGTTTTTTTTTTTTGCATCAATCTTTAACTGTTCAATACTGAACATAGCCTCTCCCATAAAATGGGGGTTTTGCCAATAGTTGCCACGCTTGCTAGACGGGTTGGCGACCGCAGTTAAGCTTTGGTGATGTTTTAAGAGGGATGCCACTGCCTATCCCTCGACCATTGCATTTGTATGATTGTCAGCCACTAATTCATTATATCATCATCATTATATCAGCCTTTAACTGTCCACTGCTGAACAAATCCTCCCTCATAAGGTAGGAGGATGCCAATACTTGCCACTTTTGTTAGGCGGGTTAGCATTCGCAGTTTCGCTTTGATGGTGTTTTTGGAGGGACGCTGCTGCCCATCCCTAGACCATTATGCTGCCTTAGTCGCCTCTTACGACATTTACGGGAAAAAAGGGTCCATTCTATACCAGGACATACATGGCTACACGAGTGATAGCAATTGTGTTAAGTACCAGCTTCCTGCCAGTTTTTTTTTACATAATACAACTTAGAATGGCAAACTAGCTGACGGCCACCTGATGGAAAGTGGTAACCGTCGTCTATAGACATGAGCAGTAGGTACCATGGACATAACAGAGTATACTGTTTCGCCCATGATATCCCCTATGCGCTGCCATTCCTGAGGATTCAGATGTTATTCCCCTGTACCCAATAAATTCACGCCATATCCCACCCTTCAAACCAAAACACAGCCATGCAAACAAAGGTTTTCAACTCCAGAAAGAAAAATGTTTTTTTATTAATAACGTGTCACAAAATTAATTTAAGACTAACACACAGATCTAAGCTCTATCGATTGAAAAAGTATTGTGAAAATCGGTTTAGAATAATTTACACGTGTGTATGTAGGCATGTGTGTAAGTGTAGGTATGTATGTGAACTATTAACAAACAAAAAAAAACAATAAATTGAGAATCTTTTGCTTCCCACAGTAATTTTTTTTTATAGTCATCCAAACCTTATGTCCTCATTAAAAAAAAATCCAAAAGTTAATTTATTAATTAATTAAACATAAGTGACGTTACAGGTGCAAGGACACCGTTATGCGCCGGCGCACACCCTCGCAGTCCTATACACAGCACACGAGCACCTAGATCTAGGAGTGAGGCGTATTTATCATAACAGATATGAATCACAAGTATTCGAATATAACAGATAACAGTTTGTTATTGCGGAATTTCGTGGAATTCAACCTTTCATTTCGTGGACACTAACGTAGCTTGAAATAACAGAACAACCAGTGAAAAATAACACTATTCTTGTCTGTTATTTAATAACAGTTATTGGTAACAACTGTTATTTAATAACAGTTATTGGTACGTGTTATTACTGCGTAACAGTAACAGTTATAACAGTTGTTATGTTTGTTCTGTTATAACTCACGTATACCTAGATCCATTATGATAATATGTAAAATTGAAGCTTATAAAATCAAAGGAAGCTAAACACCTTAAAATCGATTACATTTCCACTGTTTTAAATTTAAAATATTTCTCTTAATTAAAAGATCTATTAATTAAAATTTAAATTATTACTAATATTCTAATGTTCTTCAATCTGATTTAAAATATAGAATATCGATCCATATCCTTGATCTAAGTATCAGTTTTTGTAGTTTCCTGAACATTTCACAGACTTGGATTTAGCTGTCTTTGATTTTATAGGCCTCAATTACAATATACTATCAATTCAGGCTTTGCATGATTTTTTTTAAAGCAATCTATATTAAAGGATGATAATGTAGCTTTCTATTGATGGAAGAATAATTAAAATCGGTTGAGTATTTTTTAAGTTTATCCATTGTAAACGAACAATCTTTCCTTTATAATAGATATTAATTTAGATTACTAATTTTACTTACTTATATTACTAATTTAAATAGTAACCTGTGGCTTTGCTCGTATGATTTAGAATTTAAAAAAGATAATGTTTTCAACCGACTTTAAAAAAAAAGATTCTCAATTCGGCTGTATTTTTTTATGTTTATTACCTCATAACTCCGTCAGTTGTAAACCGATTTGAAATATATTTTTTTTTTATCGGAAATCATATATTTATAGATTGGTTTCTATCTAATTTTAACAAAATCGGTTGAGTAGTTTATTTTAGAAATTTTTTTTTGTGGAATACGAAATTATTAAATGATTTATTACTAAAATATTTAAAATGTAAAATTTAAAAAAAGAATTATTAAAATCAAATATGTCGCGGTTACATTTGAAAAAAGAACGTACACTATTTGAATATCCGTTAAGAACAAAGCAATCGGGGAGGCCTATGTCGATAGACAACCTGACCAACAAACACAATGGTTGCTAGTAAGCTACTTTTTTTTATACAACTTAGAATGACAAACAAGCTGACGGCCCACCTGATGGAAAGTGGTAACCGTCGCCTATAGACATGAGCAATACCGTGGACATAACAGAGTATACTGTTTCGCCCATGATACCCCCCATGCGTTACCATTCCTGAGGACTCAGGTGTTATTCCTCTGTACCCAGTAAATTCACGCCATATCCCATACCCTTCAAATCGAAACACAGCCATGAAAACACAACTGCTTCACGGTTGAAACACGAATGGGACAGAGGTACCCAAGCAATCGACTTTTGTACAAAGTCTCCCTCTGGCAATAATAAGTTTCTATATTATTATAATGTTATTGCCAATAAAATGTAGACAATTTATTTTAAAGAAAATAAAATAAAAAAATATAATAACAAAAGCATATTATTTTCCTATGGTGTAAAATTCCTATTGTGTCCATTTACATTCCCAGTACAGGTCTTATGAATATTCAGTGAGACCATGACCTTTTCATTCCCATAGAGGAGTAAGGACAGTGGCCCCCAGGATACGCGCCACTGCACACCCATGAGTTTTATGGGTTTTTCATACCATCGCTGTACCATGCTACTTAATTAGAGGATATAACATATTAGTGAACTAACAGCTCGGATTTATGGAAGAAAATAAATTTATACAGGTATATGTGGTAGGTACGTTCTAGCTGATATCATTAACTAGTCGCCCGCCCCGGCTTCCCATGCACTAATGTAAATAATTAAACTAAATCTTCCATTTATTGCGAAAAACTTATTATCAATTTTGTCAATGTTTTTGAAGTCTTTTTTTTTATTATTTTTATGCAACTTAGATTAACAAACAAGCTGACGTCCCACCTGATGGAAAGTGGTAACCGTCGCCTATAGACATGAGCAGTACCATGGACATAACAGAGTATACTGTTTCGCCCATAATAAGTACGCTTCATTTATTGCCATTCCTGAGAACTCAGATGCTATTTCTCTGTACCCTGTAAATTCACTGCCATATCCCACTATTCAAACCGAAACACACCCATGCAAACACAACTGCTTCACGGTAGAAACACGAATGGGACAGAGTTGACCAAGCAAACGACTTTTGTACAAAGTCTCCCTCTGCTGAAGTCTCTTCACCTCTAGCATAAGCAGTACCGTAGACATAACAGAGTATACTGTTTCACCCATGATACCCATTGCCATACTTGAGGGCTAAAGTGTAATGACTCTGTACTCTGTAATTTAAATAACCACATAAATAATACCTAAAAATTCGTAAATTTAAAAAGCCAATTGAAGATAAACGTTAATTTATCTTATCAAGCATATGAACGGCGTTTTGAAATAATAAAAAATAATAATGACTCGAATTTTTTCCCCCCAAAAAGAACATGGCGGTGGACAATGGAGTCGCGCGCACATCCGGTCCCGTATGGTAATTCGTTTCCTCTGCCGCGCCGGACGTCGTCATGTCTATGTCTCTATAGCCAGAATTAAAAAAAAAAACAACTTATGTGTCTAAAATATTATATTAATAACTAGCGGCTCGCTCCAGCCTCACACTAGTAAAGCATAAGGATGTGTAACATACAGCAATATCTATATATCGTGATTACAATATCTATACATATATTGGCCCAATAACCAATATTATCCAATATATAATATCGAAAAGAAGTAGCCGCTCGTAATGAATATAGATTTACGACTGGTAGGTATGGGTGATATCGTAATGTGTGGTCATTAGCTCCGAAAACTCAATATATAGATATCGGATATTACGCATATCTAGTAGAGCATATATGTTTACATTTTTATCATCAGCTTGTTTGTGTCGAGTAGAAAGTTTTTTTTTTTTTTAATTATATAAGAAAGTATCTCTAAATGAAATTAGCAATAAATTGAAACATTTAATCCATTGTATATTATGTGGTCCTCTTAAAACATAACTGCAGTTGCCAACCAACCTGCCAAGCGTGGCAACTATTAGGTAAATACTCCAGTAGCGGGTATCTAAATAATATTAGTAATAAATAAAAACATTTAATGCCATTGTATACTGTGTGGTCCTCTTAAAATATCACTGAAGTCTAACTGCTGTTGCCAACCCACCTGCCAAGCGTGGCAACTACTGGCAAAACTCGCCAATAAGGGGAGCACTATGTTCAGCAGTGGACAGTTAACGGCTGACATGTTATGGTGAGTATTTATTAAAGTTTTCCTATCATCTGGACAAGTTATAACTTTTGAACTCTTTAAACGTTTTTTTTTATACGACTTAGAATGATAAACAAGCTGACGGCCCACCTGATGGAAAGTGGTAACCGTCGCCTATAGACATGAGCAGTACCATGGACATAACAGAGAATACTGTTTCGCCCATGATACCCCCCATGCGTTGCCATTCCTGAGGACTCAGGTGTTATTCCTCTGTACCCAGTAAATTCACGCCATATCCCACCGTTCAAACCGAAACACAGCCATACAAACACAACTACTTCACGGTTGAAACACGAATAGGACAGAGGTACCCAAGCAATCGACTTTTGTACAAAGTCTCCCTCCGGTTAAGGTGTTTTACTAAGTTATCTTACTTATATCTAAAGATAAATCTCAAATTCTACCAAGTACCAATATTTTAGAGATGGATAATATCCGATATGTATATATTGAGTTCTTCTGGACATTAATGACCAGCCATTACGATATCGTCCATACCAGTCGAATATCTATACTCATTACGAGCGAGTTCTTTTTTTCGATAGGGTAAAAGCCGGATAGTTGTCCCACTTATAGAAGAAGCTTTATTTTTAAAAATATGAATTTGCTGAAAATTATTCAGTATGTATCTCGTAACTGTAAAATTGTAAAACTAACTAAAAAAAAAAACTGGAAAATGTTAAATTGTTAAATCTTAGGATCTGTTAGCAGCTCCATTGCTAGCAATATACCCTTTCCGATAGATCTCTATGCAGTTCCCCCTGGAAACATTCGTGATTAATTTTTGAATTATTTACAATGGACTAACTGCCTAATTTTCATCCTCACCTATCATTCCTTTATGTGTATACCAATAGGGAAGAATAGACGGGACTCTTTATTTAAAAAAAAAGTGAGTTATTAGTAAAGCAACTCAGCGCATGCGCATACATATATAACTACTACCTAATAAAATGTTTTATCTCATCATTAATCATATACCATTTTAATACCCCATCATACTTGACAGGCTAATCACAATGCTGTAAGAACGACCGCAATGGACTCCGTCCATTTTTACATATTTAATAGCATTTACATAACCGAAACGAGAACTGAAAACCGCGCAACTAACTGGTCGTAGTTGCAACAGAGTGGCCGAACCACCTTTCTAAAATCTTGACAATTACCGGCGAAACTTGTTTCAAAACTGAGATCTGGGTGATATATGCGCGCGCGCAGGTCGTCGACCAATCCCGTTAGGGCGTAGCGTGTGTGCGTCACCATTTATATGCGTGTAACGTTGTATATGAACACGCGAGTCGCGTGCGTGTGCGATGTCTCGTGTTACCACAAGTTTAGATTATACAGTTCGGTTATTGGAAATTGAACTTTAACGTTAAAGACATAGGAGTTAAGAGTAGTTTTCATAGTGTAAATGTAAGTGTGTCAAGATGATGTCACTGGTTTGTAGGCGCGGTATCTTGTTCCACATATATGTGTGTTTTACCTAAAGCTATTGTGTTCAAGGTATTCGGTGCTCTATGGTACCGTTGAGTCATAGAGTACACTTTTTTAATGTTCAAGGAAGTCATTAATAATCAGTCTATTTTTTTTTGTAAAAAATTTCATTGTTTGCCTTCATATTGTTCGGACTTAATGGCTTGGGTTCTGGTTAAAATTGGGATGTTAACTACAGGTGGCATAATGTGAACTCGAAACGAGTAGATATGTTTTGCATTGCTAAAAAACATCGACTTAAATTGTACCAAAATAGACCAATTTAGACATTAGATTGATTTGAGAAACATTCGAATTTAGAACGCGTAATTGTATGTCTGTATAGGTATCTATGTTTCGCTTTGTGTAACTTGCATTTTTTAGTTCGCAGAAAATTGCAGCTTTAATCGATAAAAAAACGATAAAAAAGAAATAAAAGAATACATATACAAAAAAATAAAAAAGAAAGAAAATACATAAAAAAGGTATGTAACATAATTTTTCGTGCATGTGGCACATTAACACAAAATGGTTACAACTCTGTTAATTTATTTGCCCTTAAAAGAGCAAAACAGGTTTAAATATATCAATATCAGATTACTAATAGATTATTACTAGATTAATATGGCTACGGTAACCGCTTACCATCAGGTGGGCCGTATGATTGTTTGCCACCTCAGTGGTATAAAAAAAATCAGAATAAATTTAATAAATAAATTGCAAAAAGAGTCTCATATTGAAACATAGCTAAAAAAATAAGAAAATTTGTCAAAAACAGTTTCTAATCTTTTCTATTTCACTGTAAAAATAGATATAGATGGTGATCTATCTATCATCATCATCATCATATCAGCCTTTAACTGTCCACTGCTGAACATAACCCCCCCCCCCCCCTTAGGGGCGTTTTGCCTGTAGTTATCACGTTTGGCAGGCGGTTTGGCTTTAGAGATGTTTTAAGAAGGACACTGCTGTCCATTCCTCATTCTACCTTAATCACCTCTAGTAGTTTAGTCTTTGCAAGCCAGTTCGAAATTTAAATAAAACCTTTTATTAGTTACCTCCTTGGGAGCACGTTTCGAAGTAAAAGGTCATTCCGTTTTTAAATTACATGACAGTTTACATAGTAATTTTTCTGGCCGCAAAACACGACAGATATGGATTTTCATACAAGTTTTGCCGGCCGCTGCCCGCATGTATCTGGCCAGTACGGCAAATTTAATTTATCTCGAAGAAGATTGTCAAAATAATGCTCACATTTCCAAGCATGTTTGAGAAAATATATATTTATATATATACTAGCTGACTCGGCAAACGTTGTTTTACCATAGATATACATTATTTCTAGAACAATACATGAATATTTCTCGTATTACAATTATTATGAGTACATTCGATTGCTATCTTGCAATCCTATCGCGGAATATAAAAATCGCGATTAAAAAACAGGGGTTGATCGCAGAAGCGTGAAAATTTGAATTTGTATTTTTCAAAGCTAAATCATAATAAAATAAAAATAAAGAATTTTGTCAAAAAATTTAAAAAAAAATTACGGGTGGGTCATCCTTATCATTGAGGGGTATGAAATATAGATATTGGCCAATTCTTAGATCTACCCGATGTGCACACAGAATTTTATAAAAATCGATAAAAAGCCGTTTCGGTAGAGTTTGGTAACAAACACCGCGACACGAGAATTTTATATGTATATAATTAGAGAATATATTCATTGGCATACGGTAAAACAAGTATAAGTTCAGAGAAAAAGTGGTTTCGAGTTTAACAGCAGCCATTATTCAAATGCGCTGTTCACAGGTGTGAAGCGAGCAGCACTACGCGACCAGCGCGCTGTTTGTTATACTAAATTTGCGCATTTAAAACCTAACTACAGCCGACATATATAATTAAAATACAGTATGATTTACGACAGTTATTATTAGACATTTTGCTTTTTTTATTTTACATCGTAAAGAGAAACACCAGAGGGAGACTTTGTGCAAAAGTCGTTTGCTTGGACACCTCTGCCCTATACGTGTTTCAACCGTGAAGCAGTTGTGTTTGCATGGCTGTGTTTCGGTTTGAGAGGGTGGGATATGGCGTGAATTTACAGGGTACAGAGGAATAACACCTGAGTCCTCAGGAATGGCAACGCATAGGGGGTATCATGGGCGAAACAGTATACTCTGTTATGTCCATGGTAGTGCTCGCGTCTATAGGCGACAGTTACCCCTTTCCATCAGGTGGGCCGTCTCCTTGTTTGACACTCTAAGTCGTATAAAAAAAAAATTACGTTGGTAATACATATATGACAATATCTAGATATGATAGTTAATAATAATGAGTATATTAAAAGTCTATTATCCAAATAATAATATCGGATAACAGACTTTTAACATATTCGATAATAGATATCCGACCGATATGGGCTATGTCCAAATAAGTGATGACCTTGTTCCCGCTATCAATATCTAGAGAAACCAATATATAAATATCGAATCGGTAGGTAACCATATTTTTTTTTTTTGAGTGAAAATGGTATGGTAACCCCGCCTGCGCTAACGGGATACGCTGGCGGAGCACCAGTGAAGGGTGATCGATGAGAATGAAAACAGGCCGGGTTAGTCCATCGTGATGAATTCATCTGGAATTAACCATGATAGTTTCCAGGGGGAACCGCGAGAAGGTCGACCTGGTTGGGTATATTGCTAGCAATGGGATTCTCAGTCTCCTATACTAACATATTACCCATGCCTAACGCGTAGGTACAAAACAGCTGTAGGTATCTATGACATATCCGACATAACTTGTTGTGTAACATTCTTAGAAAAAAAAAAAAAACAAAATTATTATAATAGACAATACTGAAATAGCAACCCTTCATCTCACGGCCGTGAACGCGTCAAGCGCGACTCCAATTTGCTCATACACTCACTCACTATGTGAGACAACGGCACAACCCATACAGCCTCTCAATTAAACAACGCAAATTTGAACGCACCCACTCACACAAGTAAACCACCGCCCCGCCCACATGCAAAACGAGCCAATCGGAGCGCGCCGCTCGCCCTCCCGCGCTATTCGTGCCCGCCGATTGGCCGGCACCGTAACGATCTCGTTTTCGGTGGGAACTTTTCGGGTGTTCGAAATACGAAATCTCGGGCCGGCGTAGAGATGTGCGACGGTTGTCACGAGGTTATTTTATAGGGGCACGACTGTGTGCGGTTTTTATGTTTGTCGTATACTCGTTATGATAATAACGTTATGGATGAAACCGCCCGTTGTTTTTACATAATGATATTCGGATGCCGCGGATTTTTATATTCGTTGCGCGAACGGTGCGCTGTAGATTTTTATCCTTCGAGATAATTGTACTGTTGTGGTTATTGTAAAGCTAAATGTATATCTACTGGGGGTCTACCATGGAATGAAATTTCCAATTTTAGAACTCAGTTTCGTATTTTAGTATATACAGAAAACGACCCAGTCAATGGAGTTTAACATTTCATTCGCCATAAATCCTACCATAAAAGTCCAAACAAACGATATTTTAACATTTTTAATATTTTTAAATGGCATGTAGGTAATATGTTATTTTAACATTTTTCTGGTCCGAAATTTCGGAATACATTTCATGGTCTTTTTGTAAATGACATAAAATTTATTTAAATTGTATCTATTAATAAGAAGTAAATAATTAATTTGACCATCTGGTCCCGATAGAATAGGTCACTTTTTTCCGCGGATTTCGTAAGAGGCGATTAAGGGATTTTAACAGTCGAGGAATGCGCAGCGTCCCTCTTAAACCATCACCAGAGCTTAACTGCGGTTGCCAATACGCCTGCTAAGCTTAGCAACTACTGGCAAAACCTCCCAAGTAGTAGTCTTGTGTTCAGCAGTGGACAGTTAAGGGCTGATATGAATAAAAAAATAAAAAATTTTTGAAGAGCACTTATTAAAATACCTAAGTGAGTATAAGTATGAATGGAATTAATTTAAGTACCTAAGTATTAGGTACCTAAGTATAAGGAGAGCTAATGTAACACGAGTCCCTAGTTAGGCAGAGTTTCCACCTAAATAGGCAGATAGGCAGGTTGGAGTCTAATTAACTAGAGTTACATAGTCTTAGACTTAATAAAATCTAAAGAATTATTAATAAATAAATTGTATTTTGTTTTATGCAACTTAGAATGGCAAACAAGCTGACGGTCCACCTGATGGAAAATAGTAACCGTCGCCTATAGACATGAGCAGTACCATGGACATAACAGAGTATACTGTTTCGCCCATGACACCATCCATGTGTCGCTATTCCTGTGGACTCAGGTGTTATTCCTCTGTACCCAGTAAATTCACGCCATATCCCACTATTCAAACTGAAATACAGCCATGCAAATACAACTACTTCACGGTAGAAACACGAATGGGACAGAGGTGCCCGAAACGATTTTTGTACAAAGTCCCCTTCTTTTGAAAACTATATCAGTCGCATTATAATTCAACATTTACGTATGATATCCATAATAAGCACATTTATTTGATTCTATCCCAGTATTACTCAAAACATTTTACAATACCAATCAATCAATCAAGTCATTCATTTACATAAACATACCAGGTCACTCAGAAAGTATTGCGAGAAAAAGTTTTTATATATGTGAGACTGGCCAGTTACAATTTATTTAAAAATATGATTACTTAAAAATAAAAATAGGTATGTTCTAAATTCAAAACTTCCCTCCACATTTTTTGCGAGCTAATTAAAATTACCGTGTCTCATTGAAAAATGGATTTGCGTCGAGAACATTTTCGCGCTATGATTTTTTACGATTTTAAGTGTCGCCTGAAACCGGACGAATCGTACGATAGACTTCAAATGGCATTCGTGGATGAAGGCCCTTCTAAGGCAACCATGTATCGTTGGTATAATGAATTTAAACGCGGTCGACTACCTTTGGGGGATGAAGAAAGAAGTGGTCGCCCTTTGACGGCTGTTACGGAAGAAAACGTGCTAGCGAAAAATTTGATCCAAGACAATAGACGAGTTACATACCAAGAGATTCAGCATATACTGCAGATTGGATCAGGAAGCCTTTACGAGATTCTACACATGCATCTACGGGTGTGGAGGATAGTTTTACGCTGGGAGCCGCACAACCTCACCGATGTTCAGAAGCAGACAAGGGTGGAATGGTGCCATAATATGTTAGACAAATTTGAAGCAGGCTCGTCTCGGCGTGTTTACGACATCGTTACAGGTGATGAATTCTGGATTTATCAATACGATCCAGAAACAAAGCGCCAGTCGATGGTTTGGGTGGTTCAAAACGAATCAACGCCTACCAAAGTAAAGCGACCTAAAAGCGGGGGGACGATTTTGATCGCGAGCTTTTTCAATTTGACTGGCTACTTGGTGTCAATTCCTTTACGAAACCAAAGAAGCATTAACGCCGAATGGTATACTACCAAACACTCGGCAGAAGTTTTCTCTGTTGTGAGCAACAAGCGACCAAACACAGGGCTCCGCGGGCTACTGCTTCACCACGATTATGCGCCCGGCCACACCGCAATCAAAACGTGGGACTTCCTAGACAGCACACCGGTCATACTCCTGGTTCACCCTCCTTACAGCCCTGACCTAGCACCGTGTGACTTCTTCTTATCCCCAAAAATAAAAAATCAGCTCAAAGGGGTACAATTTTCGTCGCCGGATGATGCGCTCGCAGCGTTCGAGCAGACTGTAAACGAGGTGTCTGCGGCGGACTGGAAAAAGTGTTTCGAAAACTGGTTCAGACGTATGAAACTTTGTATAGAGGCTGGTGGAGAGTACTTTGCAAAGATGTAATAGAAATATATGTACCTATAGAAAATTTTTTTAGTGTCGCAAAACTTTCTGAGTGTCCAACGTATTTCTTTATTTGAATGATTTGTCATTATTATTATTATTTTTTTTATAAAAAGAAGGTAAATGAGCACACTTCATCTGATGGTAGTGAGGCGTTGCAAGTGTGCTGCCGGCCTCTTAAAAAGGAATATGCTCTTTTCTTGACGGTTATGATGTCGTATCGGAAATACTGCTGTTGCTTATTTTAAATTCAATTTATTCACCTATCTACTTCTATTTGTTATATATTTTTTAGTCTTGCTAGATGTATTCTGAATTTTGAATTCATTGTTCTAGAGGTTAAACGTTTATTTTACTTTTTCACTGATTTTCTAACCAAAAAGAATATTATATATATATATATATATATATATATATTAATGTATATTATATATATATATATATATATATATATATATCAAACACAAGGCATGCATCTTATGTTGGTAATCCTATAAATAAATAAATAAATATATGTGTACCTACAAAATAACCGTAGTATATATCTGTTTCTTTAGATTTTTTATTTACAAAGGAAATTAAAATTTACATTAAAAATTCTATAACAAAAATTCGTCGGTCCTCTATCTACGTGCTTTAAATAATTAATTATTTGTCATGATATGTATAAATTTTGCTTTAATAGTCAGCTAATGAATGCGAATTTAAGAGATTTTAATGTTTCCTTTTATACTTTTATTGTGTCTAATTTCTTCACACGAATTCTTATTATCAAAAGAGCCGAACTTCATGATACCTTCTATCATGTATATTCAATATAAATGTTTAGCTGCTAAATCTTATGTTGGTAATCCAATGGATAAATAAATTTAATGTATATATATATGATGTACCTATTACAAAAAAAGATTATAAAAAAGATAAATGTTTTAAACAAAATAAAAAAAAACCAATTTAAGTCGAGAGATATATATCTGTCTTCTTTACCAAATCTTGATATTTTTTATATAAAATATTGGCCGTTTATTTTAGGAGTTTAGATTATTTTTTAAATATAGAATATTTTTTTTTCTAATAAAACAACTTACATGTATAGTATTCCATCATATTTTGGTTGTATCTATAAGCGGCGGACAGGTCCACGCCGCCGCCGGCCCTCAGCCCAAAAAGGGCCGCGAAGGTAGCTTTACTCTGCCCCTCCAGCTTGGCCACTTTATCACAACACTTACTAGTATCAATACCACTGTTCCACTATTACGTTATTAATTGCACATCACTATTCATAGAAGATCTTTCAGAGTTCCATTTTTAAATTTCGGATTTAGAACGTCGATTACATTAGTGCGTAGCGTCACCGTTCTATTTTATCGATTTTAAATAGGGACATGATTTATTTTTAATGTAAAGTTTTTAATTTATACTAATATATTCCACTGTATTCATTTCACAAAAGAACGTTATTGATAAATCACTTTCAAAGTGTGTAACGTTAAAAAAATTTATTCTGTGGAAATTAATTATACAGTATAAGTTATCTTGTTAATTATTACATATGAGTTTGTATTTAGGTGAGTTTCTTAACATTAGCCATGTTTTTGATTGCGTTACTGAATTATTTTTTGTATCGTCCATCTCAAAAGCTACCAGAATGAGACTGAGCCCAAATAAGACCGAAACGTAACGACTGATTGGAGATTATTCTCGCCACTAATCTGCGCTATGGAGATAAAAAAAAAATTAAGTACCAATTCCTTCGCCGGAAAAGTACTAAAAAGAACAAAAGTCGAAGTGTATACCTATTCGTTGAAAAGCGGCGACTTAGTGGTTAATTTCAATGCACTAATGATTTTCACGAAAAAACAACTGGATACCGTGAAAGTAGCATAAAATCGTAGCAACACCGATTGGTCGGTGTAAAGACGATTCGTCTGGAGTAATTTCGCCGGTTTTTGGACGATTTTCCGGTGTTTGATCACTGCTTTTCCGGTTCGATAGAGGCAGGTGGGTCCATAAGTCCCTTTTTCTCACGAGAATGGTCACTTTTAATGGTTTCATGATTATAACGAGGAAGTTAAATTATGGCTCGGATGTGCCTATTATTTTTGGGTACAGTCCCACAATGGCAAGTTAATCGCTATGAAAGATTAGTTTAAAAATGGTAAACATTAGATTAATTGTAAATTTAGTTCCGACAGGTAGCAGCACTGCTAACCAGACTCTTGTTTGATTATAGTAAGTAATTAACTTATCAAGTAGACTTTGATTCCTTTAGTAATAATGCATTTAATTATAATATAACAATTTAGAAGTAAAAGGGATATAATGTTTACATCTAAGTATGTGAATAACATTAGGGGAAACACTTAAAACACTGCACGATCACATTCACTTTTTATTTCTTTTAATATATACTTATTCCCCATAATTTCTTCTAATATTTCATACACCAAAAACGTGATTGTTATTAAGATACGTCTTAATCGAACGGTAGACGCTCGGGTACAGATGGCTTATTCTCGATTTTGAGGTATATTTTACGGTTGGTTCGCTCAGAATCGATGAATTGTGACAAGAGGATCAGTTTTCTGATATCTTAGAAGCAAGTCCGGCTGTCGTGGGATTGTTATTTCGTTATTTTAAAATTTTAATTATGCAATAAACCTTACTCCATATTTTCGTGGGAGATCGTTCTTATCTCTTTTCAATGATCTATAAAGGTTATCTATGCAGATATTTATATGCAGGTGTACCTTCTTTTAAATTACTTCTAATATTTAACAACGTAAGTAAATACTTATTTACTCAAGTATTTATATTTGAAAAAATTTTGTTCTACGACTGTATTGACGGTAACTCTTTCAAATTTTGTTTATTGTTTTAAAATTGAAATAAACTATATATTTAAGATATCTTATCAAACGAAACTAGCTTGTCGTAAGATTATAATAAAAATTATGTTTTCCTTCACATGTAACACGTATAAACACATTGATATAGATTCACACGGCACAAGTTTCTTGCTGTTATCCGACACTTGAGCTCTGATTTAGACGGGTAGGTATTAGAATTACATGCAATATTATTTTACACGAGACAAGCCTTATTTATATAAACACGACTATATAACGACACTGATTTATTGATATGAAATATTATACTTATTATAATGCGATAGATTATTTTTCAGATTTAAATGTCCCCGTCTGCTTCATAATTTTGAATTGAAATTTTTTACAGGTGCTGTTAACATAATGGAATCAAGATCCTGGTAAACGTATGTGAATTGATTTTACCTCATAACTAAAGAGAAAAACTAAATATATATATCGATACATAGTGTAAACAGTTTATGTTTCACATCACTATTATTACGCGTTTGGAAAAAGAATTCGATTTTGAAATTCGAATTTCGAAAATGGAACGGGTTCGCTTTTCCCGCGCGTCTCGGTCGGCTGGACCGCGCGGGGCGCCGCCAAAATACTCTCTACTCGGCACGTGGCGACGCGCGCGGGTGCTGCGTCCGTTCGGATATTTGTTGTTCAGGGGGTGAGATTGCGAATTTTCAATTCGTATTATATTTTATTATATGTTGAGGTATTGAAAAATAGTTTTATTTGTATATTATTTATTTATTTAATACAATTTGCAATTGCGGTTTCACCAATATAGATATCATAATAAAATTATCATATTCAGAGGTAATTCGGCATTACAATGCAATTTTAGTACCTACTATGACTTACAAGTGTATTCCGTGTGGTCCCGGCATAGAATGGGCCATCCCTTGTTTTCCAACGAGTGTTGTAAGAAGCGACTAAGGGAGGGCGGGGATGGGCATAAAACATCTCGAAAGCCTAACTGAGGTTATCAATCAACCTGCCAAGCGTGGCAACTACTGGCAAAACTCCCCTAGAGGAGGCTTATGTCCAGCAGTGGACTCAAGTACATTGTAAGTATTACACTATTTGACTTGAGTTGACTATAGTTTTACTAACAGCTACAAATTTACTAATCACTTGATAAAATAACTAATGCAGTCTAAACTGGTTTAGATATTGAACTAGGTGAAATATATTTTTTTTATTTATGCAGTTATATACTAAACAAAAAGATGGCCTCATATTTTTATTTGTTTATATTTTTTATTTGATCTTTCAGGAATTGCACTGATATAATTTAATATATTAATTAATTAATGTCCATTTATACACAGTGTTCAATAATTTTAAGGCATTAAAAGACAAACATGCATCTTTAAAATATGTAAATTAGTTAGGTTTTTTTTTGATGGGTGAAAATGGTATGGTAACCCCGCCCGAGGTAACGGGATACGCTGGCGGAGCACCAGTGAAGGGTGATCGATGGGATTCATTCCCAGTTAGTCCATCATGATAAATTCATCAGGAATTAACGATGAGTTTCCAGGGAGAACCGCGAGGAGGTCTACCTGGTTGGATATATTGTTAGCGAAGGGATTCTCAGTCTCCATTACTAACAATCCCTTTCGCCCCAATTAGTTAGATTAGGTAGCTTAGTTAGTAGCATGTGTACCTAACTACCTTCCTATCGCCGCACATAATGCAATTTTTCTGACATAAAAAAAAAACAACTTAGTATAATTTTGTGTTACTCATCTAAATGGGAATCATCCATTATTTTATACATTTTTATCAATCAAATACTACTTTTGATGAATAATTTCATATTTCTATTTTTATATATAATTTTCCTTCTATAGATGTTTCATGAAACGTTACAATCAGCATGTACTGTATTAGAGAACTGCATAGGATATTTTGTAGTTTTTTTTTTACAACACACGGGGCAAACGAGCACGCGGCTCACTTGGTGGTGAGTGACTATCGCCGCCCATGGTCACCCACAACACCAGCGGCATTGCAGGTGTGCTGCCGGCCTTTTAAAAAGGAATATGCTCTTTTCTTGAAGGTTATGTTGTCGTATCGGTTCGGAAATACTGCAGGTTGTGCGTGGAAGCAAGTGCCTTTAAACGCACGGTGGAGGACCGCCACTCGTCCAGATGGTTGGGATGAAATTTTTGTTAATGGCGGGTTGTACGATGGTGAAAATCAGCAGCAGGTATCAATCCGAACAATTCAGAGCACACCCCATGATAAATTCGATTTCTATAGTTCCTATAGTTATTGTCAAAAGACATCTTTCCCATCAGGTGGACCGTCAGCATTATTGTCACAGTAATTACTAAGTTCAAAAAGTTAAAAATAGAAAAAAGATGTCAATTTTCAAAATCGGTTCTTTTTTTATACGACTTAGAATGGCAAACAAGTTGACGGCCCTCCTGATGGAAAGTGGTAACCGTCGCCTATAGACATGAGCAGTACCATGGACATAACAAAGTATACTGTTTCGCCCATGATAACCCCCATGCGTTGTCATTCCTGAGGACTCAGGTGTTATTCCTCTGTACCCTGTAATTTCACGCCATATCCCACCATTCAAATCGAAACACAGCCATGCAGACACAACTGCTTCACGGTAGAAACACGAATGGGACAGAGGTACCCAAGCAATCGATTTTTGTACAAAGTCTCCCTCTGGTTCTAAATTAGTAAAGATATACGTAAATATAAAAATATATATATAAAAATAAATAAGTAATAAAAAAAAAAGAATTGCAAAAATTAATTTCGAAAGATATCCGAACGCAACATTGACGCCGCGGCCCATCCCCCGTCCCCTTTTTTGTCATCCGCTCGTGTTATCTCACTCGCACGATAACACTTATCTGTTATGCCACAGAATTAAGAATGACAATGTTACATTACCACGTCCGAGTGGTTCGGGACATTCACAAAATGTTCGAGTAATCCATTATAGGTACATAGATAAATAAAATTGATTATACACTAGCTGTTACCCGCGACTTTACTCGCCTGAATCAATATATAAAATACCATGTATGTATAATTAGGATATATCCTACTCGTTTATTGAATTTCATTAAATTCTGTTAAACTACCAAATAACTGTACCAACTGTCACATTTATAAATATAATAGGAGGGAGGAGAAGGGATTGTTAGTAATGCGGACTGCCAATCCCATTGCTAGCAATATACCCTGTCAGGTCGACCTCCACGCGGTCCCTCCTGGAAACCATCGTGCTGAATTCCAGGTGTATTCATCACGATGGGCTAACTGACCTGCATTTTCATTCTCATCCCCTCAGACGGGGTTACCATACCATTATCATACTTTAAAGAAATATAATAGGATTCTATCTATCTATCTTCACGACAAGTCCTTTCCAGGGTAGGTAGTGATAACAGAGATCGAATATATCCGACTTACTGAAAGCTATGATGTTTACTATGGCGTGGACACCATTTAATTCTGGGGTAGACAAGGACCACCCCCTCCCCCCTCTAAATACGCCTATGGCTACATATTTCATGTTTTGTTTTATACATATTCACGACTCCTCTCATCCACGATGATGTTCAATTAAAGAATAAATTTCCAAATTAGTTGGCCGGCAGCACACCTGCAATGCCGTAGGTGTTGTGGGTGACCATGGGTGGCGGTAGTCACTTACCATCAGGTGAGCCGCATGCTCGTTTACCCCCTGTGTTGTAAAAAAAAAAATAGTTCTGTGGAAATTTCACCAAAATCGGTACAGTCGATTAATATATTATATAAAATAATTAATTTATGGTTTCATCAATTTTTGCCACGATATTATATAAATGTTTTTGTTTATTTAGTTTTGTGGAGCAAAATCTACTTTTTTAATTTATAAATATGAAAATTCGTAACGAACGGTTTGTTACTCTTTAACGCAAAAGCTACTGAACGGATTTGAATAAAATTTGCTACACGAATAGGTTATATCCTGCCGTGGTTTTCCCAAGAGATTATACAGCATGAGGTCCTTCAAAAAGTGAGTAAAGAGGTTTCCTTAGGGTCGGCAACGCACACGTAATACCTCTGGTATTGCAGGTGTTCATAGGCTACGGTAACCGCTTACAATCAGGTGGGCCGTATGCTTGTTTTCCACCTAAGTGGTATAAAAAAAAACCTAAGTATATAGAATACTTTATATATGGATTCACGCGAGCAAAACCGCGGGATATAGCTAGTGCTAAATAATATCGAATCCTTGTTAATTATTACCGCACTAAACACTTATTAACAGATAATAGGTATATCTAATAATAATAATTTGCAATTAGTCAACGTTATATACAAAGACGTCGGCTAATGCACGGGGTATTGTGTGTTTGATAAATTGAGCACAGTATTGAGTGATCTATTAGGATTAGCTACTGGCAACGGTGGCCTCTTACACTGTGGACTTGGCACATTTCAAGTAAAATTATAATTCACTCCGCGAAGGGTGATCCGGTGTAAAATTTGCGAAGGACCAATTTAGGAATAGGTGTTATTGTTTGCAAATAAGCTTAACAAAATCAGTTCAGTTTTTGATAAACGATATCGTTTCACCATCATTTGCCATCGACAGGGAATCTGTTCTCGTAACGTAGAGTCAAAATGGTCACGCAAAGTGTAGTTTTAGAGGAGCTTCCTCCCGCGAACACTAAGTTTACGGAATGACCTTCCGGCCGAGGATTTCCCTAGAGATTACAGCATGGAGTTCTTCAAAAAGGGCGTATTAAGGATGCTTAAGAATCGGAAAAGCGCGCGTGATATCCCTGGTGATACAGGCGTCCATAGACTATGGTAAAACCGTTTACCATCTGTATCGTATACTTGTTTTCCACCGAAGTAGTATAAAAGAACATACCTAACCTACATGCAAAACTTTACCAGATGGAGACTTTAGTATCTAGGCGAAACAGTAAAGTCTGTTATGTCCATGGTACTGCTCATGTCTATAGGCGACGGTTACCACTTTCCATCAGGTGGGCCGTCAGCTTGTTTGCCATTTTAAGTAGTATAAAAAAAATTTTGATATTAGATTAGATACATACTAGTTTATTTTTTTCAATGTTTTACAACCAATTATTTGTTAATGAAGAAATTATATTAAGCATAGTTATTAAGTTGATATGTAGTTTTTTTTTTTCAAGCAAGAAAATGTTCCTAAGTCGACAGTCACTGTGATGGTATCATCAGGTAGGAGCATACAGTGAATCGTATTAAGGAATTTGACTTAATATTGTGTCACGGATCATTTGATGATATCCTTTGATCATTATGGAAACCACTATGGTATTAGGTACATATTTAACATACATTTATAGGTTTATATACTGTACATGGCTGTGTGGTCCCGGCATAGAATAGGCCACCATTTACTTTCCCGTGGGTGTCGTAAGAGGCGACTAAGGGATGGCGAGGGATGGGCAGCAGCTTCCCTCTTAAAACACCTCTAAAGCCTACCTGCGGTTACCAGTCCGTCTGCCAAGCGTGGCAACTTTTTTTGTACAACACAGGAGGCGAACCAGCATGCGGCTCACCTGATGGTAAGTGACTACCGCCGCCCATGGTCACCCACAACACCAACACAGGCGGGGTTTCTTTTATGGATGAAAATGATATGGTAACCTCGCCTGCGAAGTGAAGGGTGATAGATGAGGATGAAAACAGACCAGTTAGCCCATCATGATGAATTCATCAGTTATCCACCATGATAGTTTCCAGGGGGTACCGCGAGGAGGTCGACCTGGCTGGGTATATTGCTAGCAATGGGATACTCAGTCTCCATTACTAACAATCCCTTTCCCCCCGTACTTATACAATTGTATCTTTATATTTATTAATTGTCTTGTTTTTCCCCTAAATTGTATAATGCAAATAAAGTATAGTCATTCGTTGATTTACAATGATTTTCAACAACCTATTAAAATAATAATGGCAAATATTCACATAACATATTGTTGTGGGGGGAAGGGATTGTTAGTAATGCGAAGTACCAGTCCCATTATTTGTCACTAGCTGCAGTTGTAGGCACGTTGCTGCCCATTTCTCGACCATTAAATACCTTTAATCGTCTCTTACGATAGCCACGGGGAAGAGAGGGGTGGTCCATGCTATGCTGGGACCACACGGCAATAGGAAAATGATGGTATTATTATATAAATATATAAAATAAAATAAAAAAAAAACTATTTCGTGACGAAAAGTAAATTATTGTTAAATTTTTTAATCTTTAATACACTTTTAATTAAGAGGAATTGTTTGTTTGTTTGAGCGTACAAATCTCTGAAACTACTAGTTTTTTTTTTTTTAGAAATAATTTCTGCATTCGTTAACTCATTTCTTGAGAAAGGTTATATAGGTTGTTCAATATTACGATAAAACTACAAGCGAAGCCACAGGATAAAGCTAACACTTCACAAATATAAAACATCTTAATCAGTGTAAAACATACCTTAACGCGGAACACATAAGAGCTGTCCGTTGTAATAATTAGATACCTATGCAAAGTGGAGTCAGTAACAAATTTATACTATATGAATTGATATTGGATTTTGAACTTAATGCTAATATAAATAAAGGTGAATGCAACTGATTAATATACTTTGTAAAGGTGTAGTCTGATTGGTAGGCCAGCTGTCAAAATTTGAACAAAGGCGGTTCTAATGGTGCGGAACGGGTCGCGTATAGTTGTCTCTTTCTCGCGCACAGGGTGTTAGGGTTCCTTGGGAGTATATAGAAACCGTTAAATATAATTATTAGTAATCGATACGTATAATAAAACCGTGACTGATCGCTGTCCGTACATGGAAGATGTATAAGAAAAACTATTATAGGGGGACTTTATGAACGCAATAGAACCCAAAATAAAATGGTTTTTAGAATTTTTATCTGTTTGTCTGTACGTTTGTGCAAGATAATCTCAGAAACGGCTTAACCGATTTGAATGCGGTTTTCACTAATGCGTTGCTATTTGCTCCACTTAAGATTTAGTATTTGTTTTATTTCAATTGGTTAATAAATAAAAAAAGTTATATCAATCTAAAGAATCACTTGTAAAATGCTATAAAATAACCGATCAGTTGAATTGGTTGCAACTTTTTTTTTTATGATATGTATTGATTTTCGGAAGTCTGTCCACTCGTGCGAAGCCGGGTCGGATCGCTAGTTTTTAATAAATATCATGGTTAAAGGGTAAAAAGTTTCAGTAATTAAACATACCAGAATTTACCCTTCTTTATTCATGAGAACGTCAAAAATTTTATAATTTATTAGCTATTTTAACTGTTGAACTGTTTTGTCTTTTAATTTCAAAATAAACAATCATCATCATCATCATTTCAGCCATTACCCGTCCACTGCTGGACATAAGCCTCCCCCACAGACTGCCACAAAGAACGGTCCTGGGCCACCTGCATTCACTGACTTGACTGCAATACATTTGAGGGCGTCACTCCATCTAGTGGAGGGGTCGTCCTACACTTTTTTAGCCTTATGGAGTCGCCAAAATAACTAATAATATATAATAAACTTAGATTATATAGTTAAAGTATTTCCATAGAAATGCTTCGAGAAAAACGGGTCAACTTTTTCATACAATTTTGCGTGATAAATAGTTACGAGTGATTCCTTTATAACTGCTGTATTTATTTTGTCTAATAATTTCTGCATCTTTTTAATGCGTAAACACTCATTTTATTTATTAAATACTACGTCACGATTTTTTTTTATACAACTTAGAATGGCAAACATGCTGACGGCCCACCTGATGGAAAGTGGTAACCGTCGCCTATAGACATGGGCAGTACCATAGACATAACAGAGTATACTGTTTCGCCCAAGATACCCCCCATGCGTTGCCATTCCTGAGGACTCAGGTGTTATTCCTCTGTACCCTGTAAATTCACGCCATATCCCACCCTTCAAACCGAAACACAGCCATGCAAACACAACTGCTTCACGGTTGAAACACGAATGGGACAGAGGTATTCAAGCAATCGACTTTTGTACAAAGTCTCCCTCTGGTGAAAGATATATTTTATGCGTAAAGATATAGAATACTGATAAAAAAAAACAAGTCAGCTAATTTGACAATTAGTTAACCCGTTTTTGAAGCTCGATGCTCTATCTATATAATAAAAAATAAATAAATATACCTATTGTCAAATTATTTATTTTAAAGTAGTGTTACAATAGTTTATATTAAAATAAATGAGGGTAGTGTGAGTTATTAGTATACGGAACCGTAACCAATGACTCGACTCGCACTTGGCCGATTTACAATTGTCCGTACGGAAGGGGGCGCGCTTGCGAGAGGCGATCTGTTCAGAAAGGCTTGTATTATTTTTTATGGGTGATAATGAAATAGTAGCCCCATCCGCGCTATCGGTATACACCGATGGGCACCAGTGAAGGATGATAGGTGAGGATGAAGCAGGTCAGTTAGCCTATCGTGACGAATTCAACAGGAATTGTTCACGATGGTTTCCAGGGGGAACCACGTGGAGGTAGACTTAATAGAGCATACTGCTAGCAATGGGGCTGTCAAACTCCATTGCTAACAATGTTAATCCCTTTCCCCCAAAAGGTTTGTATTGCGCATGACTAGACCATCGCGAGTAAAGGACTTGTTTGGTATAAAACATTGTTTAGTGTTTTTGTTTAGTGTTAAGTTACTAAGCTAGTCTTACTTGGACGTAGCAGTATTACTTGTATTACTAGCTATTAACTGTCCACTGCTGAACATAGTCTTTCCCATAAGGTTTCGCTAGTAGTTGCCAATCTTGACAGGCGGATTGGCAACTACAGTCAGGCTTGGGTGATGTTTTAAGAGGTACGCTGCTGTGCATTCCACCATTCAACCATTAAGTTCTCTTAGTCGGAACTTACGACATCCACGGGAAAGGAAGAGTTGGTCTATTCTATGCCGGGACCATACGGCTTATACATTTATCATTATAATTCCAGACGTTAATTGTCCACTGCTGGACATAAGCCTTCCTCATAAGGGGAGTTTAGCCAGTAGTTGCCAATCTTGGCAGGCAGATCGGCAACCGCAATTAGGCTTTAGAGATGTTTTAAGAGGGATGCTGCTGCCCATCCCTCGTCCTCTCTTAGTCGCCTCTTACGACACCCACGGGAAAGGAAGGGGTGGCCCATTATATGCCGGGACCACGCGGTATATAGACATAGATTATTTAGTAATATATGCGGATATAATAATTTTCCTTTTAAAAAACAGTAATCACTATTACCAGAGGGAGACTGTACAAAACTCGTTTGCTTCGGTACCTCTGTCCACATTCGTGTTTCAACCGTGAAGCAGTTGTGTTTGCATGGCTGTGTTTCGGTTTGAAGGGTGGGATATGGCGTGAATTTACAGGGTACAGAGGAATAACACCTGAGTCCTCAGGAATGGCAACGCATGGGGGGTATCGTGGGCGTAACAGTGTACTCTGTTATGTCCATGATACTGCTCATGTCTATAGGCGACGGTTACCACTTTCCATCAGGTGGGCCGTCAGCTTGTTTGCCATTCTAAGTTGTATAAAAAAAAATACCTCTTTTTGATAGTAAAATTGTCTGTCATCCGGATCATTGGTGACTACAAAAAATTAAGTCCGCTTCCGATAAGAGAGTCGTGGGTTCTATTCCCGTAGTGGAACTAACACGATGACTAGCTATCCCACACAGGTTTATGGGGGTTTGAACTTCTTGTCTTGTTCCATTTTGAACATTCGATAGGCGAAAGTGATCTGTCGACGATGGGTTTTTTTCTCCATATCAGACTAGCCTTTACCCGTGACTTCGTCCTCGTGATATGTTCACTGTTTGGGAGAAAAAGTTCCCTATATCCTTCTCCATCCCATATATACCAAATTTCATAGTGATAGGGGGGAAAGGGATTGTTAGTAAATGGGGTCTAACTGACCTATTACCAGCAATACATCCTGTCAGGTTGACGCACACGCGGTTCTCCCTGGAAACTGTGGTTAATTCTAGTGGAATTCGTCACGATGGGCTGAGCTGCTTTTATCCTTACCTATCATCCTTCACTGGTGCCCCGCCTGGTGTATACCGATAGCGCAAGCGGGGTTACCATTCTATTAGCACCTATTTAAAAAAAAAATCATAGTTTTTGGTTAAGCCGTTACGGTGCTATAAAGTAACAAACAAACTCACTTTCCCATTTATAATATTAGGACGGATGACATTTTTATAATTCTAAACATAAAGGTGAATTTTTACTAAAACAATAGTGGCATCTCTGTCCCATTCGTGTCTCTATCGTGAAGCAGTTGTTTGCATGGCTGTGTTTCGGTTTAAAGGGATGTGGTAGTGAATTTACTGGGTACAGAGGAATAACACCTGAATCCTCAGGAATGGCAACGCGTGGGGGGTATCATGGGCGAAACAGTATACTCTGTTAAGTCCATGGTACTGCTCATGTCTATAGGCGACGGTTATGACTTTCTATCAGCTGGGCCGTCAGCTAGCCATTTTACGTTGCATAAGAAAAACCTAAAGTAAAATATTATCTGTCTCTCTGTTTATCCGTGCGAAGCCGCGGCCGTTTGCTAGTATTATACAGTGTCTCTTTTATGTAAATTCACAATGTAATACGAGTCGCTGGGCGCACAATGCGCGCGCGACCGGGCCACGACCGTCACGCGCTTCGAAAGCGAAACTTGATGAAAAAACCACCGCCAGCCATGACTGGCCACCTTCAGACACGGCTTGGTTTACTGGTTAACACATTTAAATATCTGTGTGTTATTATATGCTGTATTTTTTTAACGGGAGATAATGGAATAATATGGGGTGACAAGGGATTATTTTTTTTAATGGATGATAATGGAATGGTAGACCCACCCGCGCTATCGGTATACACTGGCGGGGCACCAGTGAAGGATGATAGGTGAGGATGAAGCAGGTCAGTTAGCCCATCGTGACGAATTCAACAAGAATTGTTCACGATGGTTTCCAGGGGGAACCACGTGGAGGTCGACCTAATAGCAGTAGCAGTGGGGCTGTCAAACTCCATTGCCAACAATCCCTTTCCATTCCGAGAAGGGATTGTTAGTAATGGATATAAATAAGCAATCCCATTGCATGGTCGTGTAGGTGCCATAAGAGGTCACGAAGGGAGGGCGAGGGAAGGGCAGCAGCGTCCCTTTTAAAACGCCATCAAAAATCAAACTGCGGTTTATAATTAACGGAGTTATGAGGTGACATACATAAAAAATACAACTGAATTGAGAACCTCTTTCTTTTTAAATCGGTTAAAAATATTGAGCTATTTATTGCTCAAAAACGTAAATGTCTGATGGTTTTGAATCAAATTTAGAGATGAGAGTTCACTGAATTGGTTAGTTGATAATTAACTAACTAAAAACTTACATAAATAAAACTAGCTATTAACTGTGATTTCGCTAGTTTAAATCACAGTTTAAAAAATTCAATATTCTTAGTTAGAATATAGCCTATCCGTGTAACAAATTTCATTCAAATCCATACAATAATAGTAACAATCATCCATCCATACATACATTTTCACAAACTTATATTAATAAAGGTATCAGAATGTAGAGATGACGATGGATTATGTCCAAAATATTCAAAAAGTCATATTTTATAACAGATGATTATGGAATGACAACACCTGTGTAATTTGTTTTTACTTGTGGATTACCACGAGGAGAGATTAGAAACGTGACGAATCCACCAAGGTTTTATAACGGCAGTTTTCAAGGAGAACTGATAGAGTATTGCTAGCAATAAGGTTGCTACCTTCTGTAACTTACTAAGAACGTATTGTCAGTAAATTACAGGAGCTAGCAACCTATCCTAACCTTCATCTTAGGGGAAACGGATTATTACAAAATGGGAATCTAAGGGGCATATTGCTTGTTAACATTGCTATATATTGCTATATACCCTATCAGATCGACACTCACGCTGTTGACTGGAAACCAATTCGGTTAATGCTTCTGGAATTCGTCACGATGGACCAACTGACCTGCTATTATCCTCAGCTATCATCCCTCACTGGTGCCCCGCCAGCGTATACCGATAGCATAGGCAAGGTTACCATTCCATTACCATTAATAAAAAATAACATCGTTCCCCGTAAAATGTCATGTAGGAAAATATTCTATTCAACACTGCAGTGAATATCCACGGATCGTAATAAATCGATTCATTCAAAAATTTCACTAGCCGACCACGTCCCGCGTCCGCCGCTCACACCGTCAAGTAGCCGGCGGGTGAATGGGCATTTTTTGTGCGTGTACACTTGACTAAATCGCTGTGAAATTAGTTGGAGCGGCTGACACTTTGGGTCGCTCGTCACCGGTGCAGTCGCAGTGTTAGCGAGGTAGATATGTGGCGTAGCGTCGCTTATTAATCATTAGGTATCAATTATTAATCGATAGTGTGATAGAGATCACGCGTAATATAGTTGTCGTTTGTATTTACACTTTAAAAGAAGTGGATCGATCGATCAATTTTTTATCTTAAAGAGAAAGATTCTTGTAGATCGATTTTGATCAAAATTAAAAATTACTAACATTACCGTCGCTGTACATATTCAAAATTAATAAATTTGTTCGAAAACACTATATAAATTTTGAGAAAAATGAAGACTGCGTGTTAAGAGAGAATTGTTGCACAAAAACCACTTATAATACAGAATGGCATTGTACAGCAAAAGCTGTTGCTATATGACAGTGAAAATATATAATAAATTACCGAAAGAATACACAGATTTGACAGACAAAATTTATGAAAAACTTTACAAATGACTTTGTTGAAAATATTTTTATTCACTTTAAGACTCTTTTAATGTAAAATTTTAAGAACAAGTACCAAATTAAATATTTACATGATGCATGGCGAGATACAAAGATACTGCTGTTAACGTTAAATACGTTTAGTCTAATAATTTGCATTAAAGTAAATAAAGTTATCATTCATTCACTTAAGCAAATAAAATAATTTTTTTTATTATTTCAGTTTTAATCGATTAAGTAATTATTCAATTATAATCGACTGATTTACGCTCAAGTGGGCATAATCGACGATATCAATATCAAGAATAACAACAATATCTAACTTGACAGATGAATTAGGTTTATTTGAGTTAGATTATTGGGGTCGAATAGAACAGGCAATATATTATTTTCGAAAACTCCATCTACCCGTGTCAGGCTAGATCGCTAGTATCCTATTAATGAAATAAAAAATACACACACCGTCTGCACTGCGACCACGCCCTTATAAATTATTATACGTATCGCTTACTTTCACACAAATGTAACTACGTAATTACACCACGCTTCTTTGTTTGTGTTTGTGTTATTGAAAAAACAGTATCATTTAATTGTCGTCTGCCTGCTCTTTAGTGAAGCTATACACAAAAGTTTACACCGCGGGTCGCTTTTAGAAATCACTGCGACCCTAAGATGAGAAGCCTCACAAATATTAATTTAAACTGATTCCGTGCAACCTATTTGTACAAGTATGCTGCGTTCTATTTTTCAATCATCATCATCATATCAGATCGTTAACTATACACTGCTGAATATAAGCCTCCTCCTATTGGGGGGGGGGGGGGGGGTCTGTGCCAGTAGTTGCCGCGCTTAGCAAGCGAATTAGCAACCGGAGTGAGACTTTGGTGATGTTTTAAGAGGGACGCTGCCGCTGATTCTTTGATCATTAAGTTCCATTAATTACATTGGGAAAGGAAGGCATTTTAATTACGAATTACTATTTCATGATTTCTAAATAAGTATATGAATGGCATTCGTCAGGGTTGTTGTTTAATTAATGGAATTCGTTACGATGGGCTAACTGACCTTCCACACCTAATGTTCCTCACTACTGCCCCGCCAATATGTATTTTTTAATGAGTGATTATGATGTGGTAACCCCGTTTGCGCTATCGGTATACACTGGCGGGGCACCAGTGATAGATGACAGATGAAGATGAAAGTAGGTCAGTTAGCCCATCCTGACGAGTTAAACTAGAATTAGTCACGATGGTTTCCAGGGGGAACCACGTGGAGGTCGACCTGACAGGGTATATTGCTAGTAATAGAGCTATTTGACCCCATTACTTACAATCTCTTTCCCAGTATGTATTAGTAGCGCACACGAGGTACGTACTTCATTTTTGCCCATATAAAAAAAGGATATGTAAATGGCAAACAGGTTAACGGTCTACCTGATTGTAACCGTCACCAAGGACACGGGTTTATAAATAATAAAGATTAGCGTCCCCATTGCCTTTAATTGCAAATAATATATCCTGTCAGGACGGCTTCCATGCAATCTTGCTTGGAAACAGCAGTAGTTAATACCTGGTGAATTCTTCACGACAAACCAATTGACCTGACTTCATCTTCACCTATTATAACTCAGTGGCAGGGTGCCACTAAGTACTCGTATATACTGGTAGCGCAGGCGATGTTACTATTCAATTATCACCCATTTATAAAAAATACAGGACTGTGCGCCTCTAAAATAGATGGTGTTTAAAACGCTTTTAAAAAGCGGTTCAGTACTTGACAAGGACTGTATTAGTTGACTTAAATATCAAAATAAGTAGCCGTTTAAAAACTAGCTAGATATTTATCTAGCTAGTTTTTTGTTTAGAAAGTTTTAGTGTATAGAAATTATGTTGAAAGTAATTTTGCATTTTTTCTTTTTTTTTTCTTTCAAGACTAGCTGTATCTACGGATTCGCCCGCGTGAATTAGTGCATAAAGTATCCTACGTGCTAAGTTAGGATATATCCGACCTGTGTATCAAATTTCAGTAGTTTTTACGTGAAAGAGTAACAAACATCTATCCATATATTCACTGTTACAAACTTTTGCATTTATAATATTTATAAAATCATTTATAATTAAAACCAATTATTTTGATCTAAAAACTAAACTACTTAACTGATTTTGATAAAATGTCTACGCCATCAATCTGTAAATAGATCTTTTCGGATAAAAAAAATCCGGATTTGTTTAGAATTTATGAGGTAACTAATATAAAAAAAATGCAGTCGAGTTGAGAACCTTCTTCTTTTTGTAGTCGGTTGATAATTTGAAAGTTAATATTACAAGTATGTATCTATGCAGAATATGAATACCACTAAGGCGACAAACAAGCATAAGGCCCACCTGATGATAAGCAATTACTGCAGCCTATAAACGCCTGCAATTTTAGGGTCATTACGCTTGCATAATTCATATTATGCGAGTAAGTCAACTATTATATATCATAGTTTTGGATAATTAAACAATATGTAATGTGTTACACGAAGAATCATCAAAATTGGTACAAAGTTCCTTTCCATTGTAAGGTTGCTAGGAAGAGATGTTGCTGTTTAGCAATAAGGCCGCCCATTGTTGCATCTATATCTTGCATTTTTAATATTTTTTTGTTTGTGTACATAATGTTAATATTTATAATCTGTATCATTCTTCGAAGGGAACAATGACGCGTTTCTATTCATTCATACTAAAATAACGTCGAATTATAATCTCTTCTTTTATTTTTAATCACTTAATAAACAACATACAGTCGAACATAGAACCTTCATTTTTTAAATCGTTTAAAATTAGCATCTGCTTATGTCCAAAGAAATAGAATGAAAATTGTACGGTACTCACCATCGCTGCTCTGGTTGCTGCTGTGGGCGTGGTACTGCTCATCTGCAAAGTCATACTCTACGTCAGATCAGACACATCTGCTCTCAATACAACTACTATTGTCGGAGAGGGGAGGGACTGTTAGTAACGCTACGCTAGTCTTTGCTGGCAATAGACAGGTCGACCTCCACGCGGCCACCCCTGAAAACATCGTGGATCCTGATGAATTCTTAACCCCTTTTAATGGTACTCTGCAGCGTTATTCATTGTCCAGTTAAAAGAGATAAAAATATTTTTTAATCAAGTAAACATAATTATAAACATTTTTAATTAATATTCTTTTATGATCCTAGTGCCCATTCGGAATACAATTTTAACTTATAAGAACGGGCAAAAACACCTGTTGCGTTTTACAATCTCTCTTCTCATTTTAGAGTTTTCTCTTCACGGGGCAACTAATTCATGCATTCTCTTCTAACCAGCTATATTCCAGACGATATCATTGACCTTGCTATACGACATGGCACCTAGTTTTTTCTTTATCTGTCCCATGTAGTTATTTCTCGGTCTTCCTCTTTAACCTCCTATTGCCTTCCTTTCCTTCTAGTAAGGTTATCTTCTTTACAATAAAAGTTAATTTTAGTTAGTTAAAAGTCACATGACTGGCCTGAGGACGGGGGGGACTCACTTGATACTAAGTTATTAAAAATCTGTAATGCGCTCTTAACAACTGAGATGAATTATAAAATTGGTTGACGCAAGAGATGTGAAAGGATAGAGACCTTTACTCGCCGCCGCTCGATACTCTCTGCCTACCTCATAAGAGATCTGGCATGAAAATAAACAAATTTACATAATATAAAAATCAACTCACCTCCATTCCGATGGTCATTACTCATCAACTCTTGACTTTGAAGAGTTGGGGCGTGAATTAAGACCTTCTGCTGTGGACTATGAGGGTCCAGACCCTCAACTTCCAACAACGGAGCATGGGGCTCATAACCGTGAACAACTAACGGTGGAGCGTGCAGATCCATTCTCAAAAGCACATCACTTTTCTAACAATAACAATTAACAGTTAAAAATAACCAGTTTTTTTTTCTCAATAACGCGTTTTTCACTTGGCAGTATAGAGATGTGGCACTGTGTTATTTAATTTTAGTTTCTTATCGTTGCGTTAAACTGTTCGTTGAAAAATAACACTAGTTAATGTTCTTTTTATATGTTTTTTTTTTTTTTTTTAATAGGGTGTTTGCACTGATCGTTGGCACTTATTGAATATTCTGCTTACGAAGCTAAGTTAGGAGAATCGTGAGAGTATTTTTGGTTCTTTTTTCTAGTTAAAAGTTTACGAAGTGTCCTAATTGTTTGTCACCGTACTGTCACATCGTTATATTAGTTGTTTTTTCCTCTTGCTTCGCCTCACCGCGTTCTCTTGCGGATTTTCTGTCGTTGCATCACCATTTTTGTACCTGTAAAAAAAAAGAAGTATATTTTGAAATATGTTTTTTTTTTCTTTAGAAAAAATCACAATGTGATTATTATTAATGATTACTTCATCATCATCATATCAGCCATTGTCTGTTCCCTTCCTCCCTCATATAGTGCCACAAGGTATGGTCCCAAGCCACCTGCATCCATCGACTTTCCGCAATGCATTAATGTTTACAAGTATATAGTGATACATACCATTGGGAGACTTTGTAAAAAAGTCGATTGCTTGCGTACCTCTGTCCCACTCGTGTTTCTACCGTGAAGCAGTTGTGTTTGCATGGCTGTATTTCGGTTTGAAGGGTGGGATATGGCGTGAATTTACAGGGTACAGAGGAATAACACCTGAGTCCTCAGGAATGGCAACGCATGGGGGTATCATGGGCGAAACAGTATACTCTGTTATGTCCACGGTACTGCTCATGTCTATAGGCGACGGTTACCACTTTCCATCAGGTGGGCCGTCAGCTTGTTTGCCATTCTAAGTTGTATAAAAAAAAAAAACATATAAAAAGCATATGTGTGAATTTTATTTTTAACTGCTATTTTAAAAATAACATAGAAATGATAAAGTCTCTACTAAATATTTTGTATTTTTATACATCTATTTTTATATTAACCTAATGTTAAAACTAGATTATTTATTATTATTTATTTAATATATTAATAACTAACTATCCACAGTTGAACATAGACCTCCTCCATAAGGGGGTTTTGTCAATAGTTGCCACGAATAGCAAACGGGTTGGCAACCACAATTAGTCTTTGGGAATGTTTTAAGAGGGAGGTTGGTGCCTCTTACGACACCTACGAGAAAGGAAGTAGTGGCCCATTCTACGCCGAGACCACACGGCTAGATTGTTTATGATATTTATTTTTTTTAATGTAAAGGCTAAGAAAAAAAATATTTATGTTGTTTTTATATCAACATTTTTTTTTTTCTTAAATTTTTGCAAAAATTATAATAAAGAGCTACGTTCTTGTGCACACACTCGGCGACGTAAATCAAAGCGTGCATCCGTTTTGCAAATAAAATGTGTATCTATTATTTAAACAAAATCTCCTATTTTCCGAGACCGAGCTGGGCATTGTTTTCTGTTTTAGACACAATGAGCTTATAAATTATTGGATATGGCATAAAATTGTTTATTTTTTAATTGGGCATATTAATATCTACATATATGCATATGTAACGAGAAATTAATGGAAACAGTGAGTTCATTAATTTCTCATCACATATGTATATATGCGTTGATAAGTAATACTTCTTATAGTATTATATACTATAAGAAGTATTATGTTTATATATATATATATATATATATATATATATATTACAACACAGGGGGCAAACGAGCATGCGGCTCACCTGATGGTAAGTGACTACCGCCGCCCATGATCGCCCACAACACTAAAGGCATTGCAGGTGTGCTGACGGCCTTTTAAAAAGGATTATACTCTTTTCTTGAAGGTTATGTTGTCGTATCGGTTCGGAAATACTGCTGCTGGAAGTTGATTCCAAAGAATGGTTGTGCGTGGGAGAACGTGCCTTGAAAATATCCACAGGAATTAGTCGATTGTCACTGTTACGGTGAACGTAGGTCGCGAATTGTCCACATTTCGTTGCTTATATTATTATATTTCGTAGCTCAGCGGCAACAAACGTCCCGACAGTGCGTTTCTCGTTGCTGCCGCTCCCACAGGAAGCCTTTTGTTCATATATTCAAATGCTTTGTGCATTAAATGGAGGTATGTTTTTAGGTACAGCAACGATGGACAGTGAGAGGCGTTGTTACCTCAAAAACGTTGACGATTCGAGTTTTTATACGTCAAATTTATAGATGTAGTAGGTAGGTATAATTCTTTCGTATTGTGAAAGAAAGAAGGAAGAAAGAATAAACATTTATTTAGTACTTCGCTGTTACTAATACTGTGTGGTCCCGGCGTAAAACAGGCCACCCCTTCCTTTCCCGTGGGTATCTTAAGAGACGACTAAGGGAGGGTGACGGATGGGCAAGAGCGTCCCCCTTAAAACATCTCCAAAATGTAACTGCGATTGCTAATTCGTCTGCCAAGCGTGGCAACTATCGGCAAACCCCCCCACGGGGAGGTTTATGTTCAGCAGTGGACAGTTAAAGGCTGATATGATGCCGATGATGATGATGCATTTATATTAGAGCCGAAACTAAATATATAACAGTGATAATAAAATGAATGGGCCACCCGTTCCTTTCTCATAGATATCGTAAGAGGCAACTAAGGGAATTAATGGTCGAGGAATAGGCAGCAGCGTCCCTCTTCGAACATCACCAAAGACTAACTGCAGTTCCGGTTGGTTCCTCTTAAATAGCTGAACAGATTTGAATTAAATTTGGTATAAGGATAGATTATATCCTAACCTTAATACACATGATATTTTATATACTGTTGCACACGTGTAAAGCCACGGGAAATTAGCTAGTGTTTACTAAATTAATAAAGAATTGGATTTAAAGTTACTAACATGAGCAGAGTGAGTCACCACCTAACAAAGCACAGAATGGCCACTACGAGGCTGTGAGAATCGTTCTTAACAATAAATGTACGGCGCACACGCCACTATGTCTGCACGATACGTCTGAAGATTTTTAATTCTTACTTTTTATTTATATACAACTTAGAACGGCAAACAAGCAGGCCCACATGATGGAAAGCGGTAACCGTCGCCTATAGACATGAGTTGTACCATGGACATAACAGAGTATACTGTTTCGCCCATGACACACTCCCCCATGCGTTGCCATTCCTGAGGACTAAGCTGTTATTCCTCTGTACCCTGTAAATTCACTGCCATATCCCACACTTCAAACTGAAACACAGCCATGCAAACACAACTACTTCACGGTAGAAAAAAAACCTCATTTGAGATTATAGTCGTGCACATATATATTTTTTAAATTCTACAATGATAAGTAGGAGAGATTGTACAATTTAATTAACTTGATTTTTTTTAACCAAAAAGAGAAAGGCATTTGTTTATTTTTGCTTCGAAGTAATTACGAGTGCTGATTTGAATCACTTCAACGCTAGAAAGTTACAATTAAATACGTTCATAGTTTAATTAATTCAACTTGTTGACTTCGTTAGTCAGCAAGACTAGATCGATGAAACAGATGTAAATTTGTAAACAATACTTTATTATTTTATTAAAATAAAATAAAAAAAAAAAAAAAACTGTATATTTTCTCTATACATAATTATAGATATAAAATATTTTAGATTTGCATTTACATAAAAAAAAAAGTTATATGCAAATATGTCTCGAATTAAAAATATTTTTTTTTTAATCTAATTAAAATTCAAATTTATCATGAACTAATCTGAGATTTAATTCTGTTGATTGTATTTAAAACGCACTTTAGTAATATTAATAAAAAAAAAAGGAAAAAATATTAAAGGGAAGAAATAAGCATAAGGAAAATATGTCTTCTACAATTTATAAACATACATAAACATACTATCGAATAGAGAATTTACTTTTTTCAATCCTTAAAAAAATTGTAAAAAAAAAATGTATAATACAAAATTTATAATACAAAATTTCGAAATAGCATATAAAATGTTATGTCTCTGTCATATCCATGGTATTGCTCATGTCTATAGCCAGGTTACCACGTTTTATCAGGTGGGCCATCAGCTTTTTTGCCATTGTAAGTTACATAAAAAAAAAGAAAAGTGTAAAATATAAAAATATCATTTTTTTTATACCAAAATTCAATGACCTTAATTATAAACGCGTGTATAAACTAGAGACATTTCTTATTAGAATTTATGTTAATATATATTTTTTTTAATTATCGTTCACGTCGATATTTTCGTATTCTTGTCTACTCGTATTGATACAGTACAAAGAGTTGCGTATGCGCACCGCGAATGTAGTACGCGTGTCACACAGTGCGTGACACAAATCACATTGCGTGAAGTATTCGAGTGACGTACGATGTGTTCGTGCATTTTGTTTGATTCAATGAATTTTTATATAAAATCTAGACCAGAAGAGGTATTGTTAAACAACAATAACAATACTTGCCACACATTTGGATACGATGTGTTTCGAAGAAGCATGCTAAGAACATTTGGGGGCAGAACCCATAATGGCCGTATGTTAGTATAGTTCGTTTTTTAAATTAATCCGATCGAATTCAATAAAACAATATATCCTAATATATTATATTAAGTTTTTTTTGTTAATTAATGGACTTGACCTCCTCAGTCTGCTGGTTGTTTAGCACAATTAAGAATGGATAAATATGTTAATAGACACGTAATGAAACCAAAAATGTGTTTATTTTAAATATTCTTATAATGCTGATACACAGGTTTTTTATTATTTTATTTATTAACACAAATTTATAATTTTCACAATTACAAATTTGTATTAACACAGATTAGCAAACGGCAATAAGCTTATTTAAATTACCGTTACACAAATTTCTATTTTTTACAATTACAAATTCGTATTAACACATATTAGCAAACGGCAATAAGCTTATTTAAATTACCGTTACACAAATTTATATTTTTTACAATTACAAATTCGTATTAATACAGACTAGCAAACGGTACAAGATTTATTTATATTACTGTTCGACAATTCAAGTATAATTAATATTTTTTTTTTAATTATTAAAACCGATATTAAGTGGTTGAAATTACAAACAGCTTCTAAATTTAAATAGTTTTATTTTTTTATCGTCGGACTTAACCGCGGCGTCGTATCCCGTGTGCGCTGATCGCCACGTTGATTCGCACGTCCGCCGATGTATATCTCTTATATATAAATATATAATTTTGTATATTTCCCTACATATTGCTTACGGCCAATTACTTGTATGTTATATACTAGTTTTTGTCCGCGTATTTGCACGCTTTCAATTTGCTGGGAAAAAATTATTGTAAGTTTTTTTTTCGATTCATACAACGTTTTTTATATACTGGTTTGACTAACCTTGAGTTTATAATATAATTCTAATATTGTATGTTATATGTATTAATGAATTGTTCCATGTGGTCCCGGCATAAAATAGGCCACCCCTTCCTTTTCCGTGGGTGTCGTGAGAGACGACTAAGGGAGAGCGAGGGATGGGCAGCAGCGGCCCTCTTAAAACATCACCAAAGTCTGAACTACGGTTGCCAATCCGCCTGCCAAATCTGGCAACTATTGGCAAAACTTCCCAAGGGAGAAGCTTATGTCCAGCAGTGGACAATTAACGGCTGATGTACCAGAATTAGTATTTTTTGCTGTGTTGATAATCAGTAAATGATTTTATAAATGTATGTATGTAGGGATCCTACCCGGCTTTCATTCGTGTTTCAACCGTGAAGTAATTGTGTTTGCATGGCTATGTTTCGGTTTGAAGGGTGGGATATGGCATGAATTTACTGGGTACAGAGGAATAACATCTGAGTCCTCAGGAATGGCAACGCATGAGTGGTATCATGGGCGAAACAGTATACTCTGTTATGTCCATGGTACTGCTCATGTTTATAGGCGATGGTTACCACTTTGCATCAGGTGGGCCGTCAGCTTGTTTTCCATTCTAAGTAGTATAAAAAATTAAAAAAAAAGATAGAATTTCCGAAAATAACATACAGCCTATATTACTCGTTGATATAGGAGAAAGAATTAAAAAAAACGATTGATTAGTTTTTAAGTTACAAACAAACAAACAATCAAATATTTCTTCTTTATAATATTATTATAATTTACTATATTATTTATTTCAATTATTTTTTTTTAACTGATTCCCCAACTACCAGTTACAATGGTCGTAAGCTTGCCACCTGTCCACCCCTTAACAACCTCGCGTGAAGATAACAGATAAATAAAAATCTTATTCATAAGTACATACTAATCATGCATGTGAAAAACCAAATCAATGGTGACCATAACAAGGTAAAAAACCTTAACGACACCCCGTGGGAAACGACCTCATGTCTCACACCCATAGAATAACTATAAAATAATAATGTATTAACGCCTTCACAGATATTGTTACGGAGAAAAAATGGCTACCAGCGTTTTTGTATTTATTTGTAATTTTTTTTGGAAACTAATTTTAAAAGTAATAAAATATCAGTTTTAAAAGTAATAAATAAGATTAGAAAATAATATCATAAGCAAAAAAAAAATACATTTTGTTTCACAAAATTGACTTTAATTGATACAAAATAGTTGCCATTCCTGATGTCTAAAAAAACAAAAATCATGGGCGAAAAAAAATACATTGTTATGTCCATAGTACTGCTCATGTCTATACGAAAATAATTCCCATTCCTGTGTCCTCCACTGAATGGAAATCCATTGCAGGAAGTCATGGATGCGAAACAGGATCGTTCTTATGGCAGTCTATGGGGGAGGCTTATGTACAGCAGTGGACGGATAATGGTTGAAATGATGATATCAGGAAACAGTACATACATATAGGTAATAAAGGGCATTAAACGTAACCATTACCGTACCATTTAATATAAAACTCTTATTTTAACGACCATGTAATTTTAGACATAGCACGTTTAAATAAATAGACATAATGTTAACAGAGATTTAAAAGAGTTGAACTGTTGAGTTTCTTGCGGGCTCTTCTCAACAGGAAATAACATTCCGAACTCTGCATTCGTAAAAGAATTACGATTAAAAACGTGCTTGTAAACAAGTGTATTTAAATAAAGCTGATTTGAGTTTCAATCAAAATATCCTTATAGCATTATTTTCACATGAGAATTTTTCATCGAAGCTTAAAAATTTATCGGTCCCAAATCCAAGATGGCGGCGTATTTGTGGATACACAAAAAAAGGTGACATTGAACCGGCTGTATAATTGTTACGCCGAACTAAATGTTAGACAAAGGTGTACTTCATTATGGACGTGGTGCCCATACGTTATTTTTTTACCGTGGCCATTTTCCTGGCCCTATTTTTTTTTTTATTAATATCTATTTTTTTTTATTTTATTTATTAGATACCTTAGATTATACAGATACGAGTGTTTCCATACACATGCTTAGTGAAATTCGGGTTAACTTTTTCATACAATATTGCGTGATAAATAGTTATGAGTGATTTCTTTATAAATTCTATATTTATTTTGTTTTATAATTTTTGCTTCTTTTTAATGCGTAAACAGTCATTTTATTTATTATATAATTATATATAGACACGTCAAGATATATTATGTGCGTAAGTATATAGGATAATGATAAAAAAACGGGTCAGCTAATTTGACAATCAGCTGTAAAAAAGTTGACCCGTTGAGACTTCGCGGTAGAAACACGAATGGGACAGAGGTACCCAAGCAATCGACTTTTGTACAAAGTCTCCCTCTGTGTACAGAATGTGCATAGAAACTCAACAGTTACTCTCTCAAATGTCTGTTTTTTAAATTAAAATTATTAAAAAAAAATTGAAAAGAAATCTGTTACAGTGCGTAGCCATGGTCACCCTACTGGCGTATACAGCGATAACGACCCGGGTCGCTTCGTTTCGGCGAGATGACATAAGCACACAAGGTCATTGCCTATTTAACACAGGTTTTATTATTTGCCAATCTTATTACAATCTGCTATTTCAGTTTCATACATACAAATGACTAGTTTATACACGCGACGTCGTCCGCGTGGCCGGAATAAAAAAGAGGCTTAGGCGGAGTTTCATGATGTTCGGTCGAGCTATTACGTTAGGAGGTTACAAACAAACTGATATTTACATTTTTAATTTTATTAATGACAAATTTTATTCCAATCCGTTCAGTAGGTTTTGTGTGAAAGAGTGACATACACTCGACTTTTCTTTTTATACAACTTAGAATGGCAAACAAGCTGACGGCCCGCCTGATGGAAAGTGGTAACCGTCGCCTATAGACATGAGCAGTACCATGGACATAACAGAGTATACTGTTTCGCCCATGATACCCCCCATGCGTTGCCATTCCTGAGGGCTCAGGTGTTATTCCTCTGTACTTTACAGGGTACAAAGCCATATCCCACCCTTCAAACCGAATATCTAAAATACCTCACAAACTTTTAGTTTTAAACAGTTGTTTAAACAGTAACACGATTAATAAAAGTGACAGATAGACAGATATTTTTAAAAATGCGAAAGTGAGTTTGTTTGTTACCTTATAGCGCCTTAACGGGATGGAATATATAGGATAAAAAAGGATATAGGGTACAATATCTTTTTATATATATATATATATATATATATTTTTATATATATATATATATATATATATATATATATATATATATATATATATATATATATATATATATACTCGTATATGAGGGATATCGGCAGCAGCGTCTTAAAACATAACCAAACGCCTAACTGCGATTGCCAAACACACCTGCCAAGCGTGACAACTCTAGGCCTCTCCCATAAAGAGAAAGGTTTATGTTCAGCAGTGGACATTTAACGGCTGATATGATGATGATGATAATGATGGTGATATATATGTATAGTTAAGGAGATCTCGTCCAAATTCAAACATACAAATCCGTAACAATTCGATCACTTTCGCAACCCTCGGTAACGGAGCGTAACATAACAGTGGAAAGGTAGAAATGAGCTATTTGTAAACAATAGCAATTTTCCGGTAGATTTGCTTTAGCCCCTGCGCAAGCGCAGGTAACAACGAGTAGTGCGCTATTAGAGGGTTGGACGTTACCACTACCATTGGTATTAAAAACTCGAAACTATATTTCTTAAAAAGATTCGAGTTCCGTAAAAAATATCGACCTCATGTCGTTTCGTTCTTTTGTGGTAAAACGTGTTATTTTGATTTAAAAATTAAACTATTGAATCGATTTTGATAAAATTTGTATGACAATAATCTGTAAGTATATCCTTTCAGATAAAAATCGAAATTTACAAATCGGTTTATAACTAACGGAGTTATGAGGTAACAAACATAAAAAAAAATGCAACCGAATTGGAAAATTGGAATTGAAAAATCCTTTTCTTTAAATTGGTCGTTTATCTTTTTTAACCGACTTCAAAAAGAAGGACATTTTAACTTGACTGTATTTCTCTACTGTCATCAACAGTAAAAGCGAAATAGGATTCGTTAATTTAATTAAACAGAATAAAAAAGGTTATCAAGTTATGTAAATAATTTTTTATGTTCATATTATTATATATTTATTATCTGTATAATTTTTTGAAAGAAATAACAAAATTTTCATTCATTCATACATCATCATTTTAATGACTTCACAATTCATTATTTTATTAGTTTTAGTTTTTTAATAAGATTTAAATAGTGTAATCACCTGCTGATGTTACAAAAAATTTTTAAAGAACATTTTCTAGCAGTGAATTGCAGGGAGTCAATGGAAGGAGGTGGTTCAAGACTGCTTTTTAGCAGTCTATGGGGGAGGCTTATGTCCAGCAGTGAACGGATTATAGCTGAAATGATGATGATGATGATTCACTAATAAAACTCGCAGCTTCGCCCGCATTAATCAAAATATAATCCTATATAATAATTTAAGATATAACCTATCCTTGTACCAAATTTCTTTAAAATACATTCATCCATCCATCCATCGTTACAAACTTTAATATTTATTATATTAACTAGCTTTTACCCGCGACTTCGTTCGTGTGACCGGGATATGTTTAGTAGTCGGGTTAGAAGTAGCCAATACCTTTCGCCGTCCCATAAAGTACGTGTATACTAAATTTCATAGTATTAAAACACTATAAGGTAACAAACAAACAAACTCACTTTCACATTTATGTTAGGATATCTGTCTATTTATCATCATCATATCAGCCCTTAACCGTCCACTGCTGAACACATGCCTTCCCCTTGAAGGGTTTAGCCAGTAGTTGCCACGCTTGACAGGAGGATTGGCAACCGCAGTTAGGCTTCAGACATGTTTTAAGAGCGACGCTGACACACATCACATTCTCTTTGAACAATCTCGAAACAAACTCACTCGATTGGAAACAGGAAAATTATAAAAAAACTAATAGTAAGGGAAATTCACACATTAAAAATGATAATTGGTAATTTCGACCCCGTTTAATTATGGAATGATTGCGAGTTGACCCCGCACATTCCGATGGTCAAACTCACCCCACGCAAGCATTGCGTGACGATATATTATTATCACTTTTAGGGTAATTTCCGTGTATGCAAAGCAATGAGAATAACGTGGGTACCTCATAGTAATAAACTTACATAATAAGTGGAACAAACAATCCTTACTAATATTATAAAGGTGAAAGTGTGTTTGTTTGTTACTTGTTAACGTCTTAACGGCTTAACCAATTACTATAAAATTTGATATACACGTACTACATTATGTTTGTATATATATATATATATATATATATATATATATATATATATATATATATAAAGGAAACTAATTGATCGAGGGTTTTTTTTAATAAGTGATAATGGGATGGTAACACCATCCGCGCTAACGGTATACACCGGCGGGGTACCAGTGAAGAATGATAGAAGGTCAGTTTTCTTTTTTTTGATGGGTAAAAATGGTATGGTAACCCCGCCTGCGCTAACGGGATACGCTGGCGAAGCACCAGTGAAGGGTGATCGATGAGAATGAAAACAGTTAAAAAAAAGCCAGTTAGCCCATCATGACAAATTCATCAGGAATTAACCATGATAGTTGCCAGGGGGAACCGCGAGGAGGTCGACCTAGTTGGGTATATTGCTAGCAATGGGATTCTCAGTCTCTATTACTAACAATCCCTTTCCCCGGATGCAGTTGTGTTTGCATGGCTGTGTTTCGGTTTGAAGGGTGCGATATGGCGTGAATTTACAGGGTACAGAGGAATAACACCTAAGTCCTCAGGAATGGCAACGCATGGGGGGTATCATGGGCGAAACAGTATACTCTGTTATGTCTATGGTACTGCTCACATAGGCGACGGTTACCACTTTCATTCAGGTGGACCGTCAGCTTGTTTGCCATTCTAGGTTGTATAAAAAATAGCACTTCTATACAAATTTATAATCATACATAATCATTGATCCCGCTGCGGGAGGGATTGTTAATAATGAAGACTAAGGACCCCAATATACCCAAACAGGTCGACCTCCACGTGGTCCCCCCTGGAAACCATCGTGCTGAATTCCAAATGTATTCATCACGATAGGCTAACTGACCTGTTTTTTCATTCTCACCTATCATCCGTCACTGGTGCCCCGCCAGCGTATACCGATAGCGCAAACGCGGTTACTATTCCATCATCACCCGTTAAAAAAAAATCATTGATCCCGTAATCGATATAAAGACAACACTAATCGATTTATAATATCGATTAATCGTGACTCTGAGAACAAAGCTCATTTGTTTGTGATTGTAACATCGAGAGGCGATGATCTATAAAATCGATTCATACCACCCAGTATAGTTTAGAAAAAGAGCAATAATTGTTTGGAATTAGCTTATAAAGACTTATTATAACGAAATGACCCCCCACTAGATGGAGTGACGACCTCAAATACATTGCAGGGAGTCAGTGGATGCAGGTGGCTCAGGATCGTTCTTATGGCAGTCTATGGGGAGGCTTATGTACAGCAGTGGACGGATAATGGTTGAGTTGATGATACACGAAATGAAGGTTGGTTCATCCGTCATACTAGTGAACGGGTGCTGCTTGTTGCTGGCCTATTAACGTTCACTGCTGTGTGATGAAATGGATCAGCCTGTCCTTTCTCGTGGGTGCCGTAAGAGGCGATTAAGGTATCTTAATATTCGAGGGATGGGTAACAGGGTCTTAAAACATTACCATTCTGCCAATCCGGCTACCAAGTTTTGGAACTACTAGCAAAATTCTACAAGGGAGAGAAGGAGAGGCCTATATAATATATATATATATATACATATATAGATACATGTATATATATATATATATATATATATATATATATATATATATATATATAATTAGAAATGATAGAATTTTCATCGTGCCTCCGATCAAACTGTTTATAATTATTCCTCTCCATCCAAAGGTTGCCTGCAAGAGATCGCTCTTAGCGATAAGGTCGCCCATTGTTTTCTCACTGTGATTATTTCTTGTAATTGTTTGCATCTATAATAAGTTTACTATTGTAATCTTTTGGAGGAAACAATGAAGAGTATCTATCTATCTATCTACTTATCTATCTAACTATCTATATTCGGCAGTGGATGATTAACAATTGATACCATAATGATGCTGAGTATGAACATATATGAGTTTCTTAATTCCATCATATCTTCTAAATGCCTGAACAAAGTTTGATGTATGGGCTATCTTTAGAATCGTTAATTCATCCTGACGGCCACCGGCTATAAATGTCTCAACATTAGTCCCTTTTTATTACAAATAACGGCATCAAATTTGGTGCAGCAGTTTTTGTATGATACCGGAACAAACATCTAGACGATCAGACAGAAAGAGAGATAAAATTTCTAAAAACCATTTTGGCAACTATCGGTCTTGTTAGGATCTTCCATATAAATTTTTCTTAAATAATTTCCCCTTTTACATACAGTTTCATTAAATTTAATAATATATGTAAATGCCATTGACCCCTAAAAGTGAGTGAGAGCATTTTTCCTTTCGCGCCAACGTGACATAATAATGCAGCCATATTGTTAGGCCGTGTTCACACGGCCGGCCTAGACATTGGAACGTGGGAGCCGTGTGAACTAGCACTTATATTGTGTATCTTAGTTTTGTGGGTTATATTACGTAAATGTTGCCAATGAAGTACATATTATGTTACGTTTGCACTTTCTATCAGAGAAATGTATTGTTTTCGTTGACCAGTTGACGTTATCGTTAAACTAGCTAATTTAGCTAATATATATATATATATATATATATATATATATATATATATATATATATATATATATATATATATATATATATATATATATATATATATAAATTAATAATAGGAGGATGGATGAAAGAAGAATTACGAAAGAGATTTATAGAGCAAGAATGAATGGAGATGTCGGTAGGGGCCGCCCTAGACGGACGTATGTCGACCAAATAGGCGACGTGGTGAAGAAGGGCCAAATTAAAAGTACCCGCAACCGGCGAGCGTGTATAAAAAGATTGATGAATGTGGAGGAAGCGAAAGCGGTTTGTTTGAATCGAAGCATTTGGCGTTCCATTGTTTCTGCCTACCCTAATGGGAGACAGGCGTGACAGATATGTATGTATGTATATATGTAAATTAATAATAATAATAATAAATAGATTTATTCTCTCTTCACAATACATCACAGTGAAACACAATGGGATATGCTTATATTAAAGTAATCAAATTATAAATATATAATTGTGAGAGACTGGTGCCTGAGATAAGTATAGGAATACCTATATATTTTTTTATACAACTTAGAATGGCAAACAAGCTGATGCCCACCTGATGGAAAGTGGTAACCGTCGCCTGTAGACATGAGCAGTATCATGAACATAACAGAGTATACTGTTTTGCCCATAATACCCCCATGCGTTGCCATTCCTGAGGACTCAGGTGTTATTCCTCTGTACCCTGTAAATTCACGCCATATCCCACCCTTCAAACCAAAACACAGCCATGCAAACACAACTGCTTCACGGTAGAAACACGAATAGGACAGAGGTACCCATGCAATCGACTTTTGTACAAAGTCTCTCTCTGGTAAATATTTTTTTTTAATGTAATTGACAATATCCTTTCAGATAAAAAAAATTCTATTTATTAATAGAACTAACGGAGTTATGAGGTGACAAACATGAAAAAAAAATACAAACGAATTGAAAACCTCTTTTTGGAAGTCGGTTGAAAAAAGTAATTGACGTTCATTAAGTGTATCTAAATAGTTGTTTATAGGATTGACAATTTCCGCGTATAACTAGAGATAGGTACGTACATAATTAGGGAAGGTGCGCCGCGCCGGCGGCGGCGCATGCGCAAGCGCAAGGTCACAGCGTCATCAAGCCTCTATCCGTTTGTTTCCGATCCAATATCCTAAATCACTGCGTAGTTATTTACAAACATAGATGTTAGCCGCGGCTTTGTTCGCTTGAATCACTATATCAGAGGGGAAAGGGATTGTTAGTAATGGAGATTGAGAATCCCATTGCTAGCAATATACCCAACCAGGTCGACCTCCTCGCGGTTCTCCCTGGAAACTATCATGGTTAATTCCTGATGAATTCATCTTGACAGGCTAACTGGCCTGTTTTCATTCTCATCTATCACCCTTCACTGGTGCTCCGCCAGCGTATCCCGTTAGCGCAGGCGGGGCTACCATACCATTATCACCCATAAAAAAAAATCACTATATCAAATATTCTATATGTGTTTTTTTTAATGGGTGAAAATGGTATGGTAACTCCGCCTGCGCTAACGGGATACACTGGCGGAGCACCAGTGACAGGTGATAGGTGAGGAAGAAAAGGCAGGTCAGTTAGCTCATCTAACGATTTCAACGCTAAATAAGTACGATAGTTCCCAGCGGGAACCGCGTGGAGGTCGACCAGTAAACACACACACTGTACGCAATACATGTAACAATTCATGCCTTACCATTCTTGAGGACCATGGTATTATGCCTCTATAGCCTGTAATTTTACATCCGCATCTTATTTATCAAATCGAAACGGTATAAAACGAATGGGACAGAAGTACCCAAGCAGACGACTTTTATACAATATCTCGCTTTGACTTACATATTTTTTTAACAGACTTCTTAAAAAAGGATCCTCTCAATTCAATTGAATTTATGTTTGTTTGTTACTTCATAACTCCATTAGTTTATAAACAGTTCTGGGAAATCTTTCTTATTTAATCTATAAAGGTATACTTAGAGATTGGTCCCGTAGCCATTTTATAGACATGGTACCAATCTTCTGTACCTATCAATTGTTTTCATACAAATTTTATCAAAATCGATTCAGTAATTTAGTTCTTAAATCAACATAATTGGTTGTGCCATAATTAAAGTCGTTTATTTTTCTGTAGAACACAATCTTAATTTGTACAAAAGTCGTTTGCTTGGGTACCTATGTCCCGTTCGTGTTTCAACCGTGAAACAGTTGTGTTTGCATGGCTGTGTTTCGGTTTGAAGGGTGGGATATGGCGTGAATTTACTGAGTACAGAGGAATAACACCTGAGTCCTCAGGAATGGCAACCCATAGGGGATATCATGGGCGAAACAGTATACTCTGTTATGTCCATGGTACTGCTCATGTCTATAGGCGACGGTTACCACTTTCCATCAGGTGGGCCGTCAGCTCGTTTGCCATTCTAAGCTGTATAAAAAAAAATACAAGCTTTTATTTAACATACCTTTTGTTTTCATGCTTTTTCCCTATAATTGCAAACTAACCTACAAACACAACGGTTAAAAAGTACAACCGTTTATAGTTCCCGCGTCAACAACCCTCACTTTAACGTTTCCTGTCTTATCTCAAACGTATTTACTGGCTTTCTTCTGAGAGGTACTGCGTTATTATGTCATTTGTATTCGTCGATTCCTTTTTTAAAATAACTGACATTTTAACAGCGCCATCTGTCTGTCTAATCACGGCTTGAATTATTGACACTTGACAATTAATAGAAATACTTTACTTATTTTGCTTTTGTAAATATATACTTATTATATAGTAGAAGGAATACATTAATTACATTTTATGTTATTTATGTATGTTTCTTTTTATACAACTTAGAATGGCAAACAAGCTGACGGCCCACCTGATGGAAAGTGGTAACCGTAGCCTATAGACATGAGCAGTACCATGGACATAACATAGTTCACTGTTTTGCCCATGATACACCCCATGCGTTGCCATTCCTGAGGACTCAGGTGTTATTCCTCTGTACCCAGTAAATTCACGCCATATCCCACCCTTCAAACCGAAACACAGACATGCAAACACGACTGCTTCACTGTAGAAACACAAATGAGACAGAGGTACCCAAGCAATCGACTTTTGTACAAAGTCTCCCTCTGGTAAGCTAAATTCACCCAACACTATACCGATGATTACCAGAGGGAGACATTGTACAAAACTCGTTTGCTTGGGTACCTCTGTCCCATTCGTGTTTCAACCGTAAAACTGTTGTGTTTGCATGGCTGTGTTTCGGTTTGAAGGGTGGGACATGGCAGTGAATTTACAGGGTACAGAGGAATAACACCTGAGTCCTCAGGATTGGCAACACATGAGGGGTATCATTAGCGAAACAGTATACTCTGTTATGTCCATGGTACTGTTCATGTCAATAGGCATCGGTTACCACTTTCCATCAGGTAGGCCGTCAGTTACTTTACCATTCTAAGTTACATAAAAGAACATACGTTTACCTATACATATAGGTAAGAGATTTATCGAGCAAGAATGAATGGAGAAGTCCAAATAGGCGACGTGCTGAAGAAGGGCCAAATTAAAAGTATATGAAAAGATTGATGAATGTGGAGGAAGCGAAAGAGGTTTGTTTGAATCGAACCATTTGGCGTTCCATTGTTTCCGCCTACCCTGATGGGAGACAGGCATGACAGATATGTATGTACGTATGTGTGTTTTGCCTATAGGGATTCACACAATGACCTTTGCCAATATATTAGTTAATTATCAACTTTTTTCACCCCAACTGTACATAATTGTTCAATAGGAGTTTTGTTTTTGCGCCATTGTATTACAATCAAGCAATTAGTCACGGGGTCGATGGCCTATGTCGTCGTATCGCTGATAACTCAATAGGTGGGTGGACGGACCATTTTTATATTTAGTAGTTACTTGTTATTTTTTATTTATACAACTTAGAATGGCAAACGAGCTGACGGCCCACCTGGTGGAAAGTGGTAACCGTCGCCTATAGATATGAGCAGTACCATGGACATAACAGTATACTGTCTCGCCCATGATACCCCCCATGCGTTGCCATTCCTGAGGACTCTGATGTTATTACTCTGTACCCAGTAAATTCACGTCATATCCCACCCTTTAAACACAGCCATGCAAACACAACTGCTTCACGGTAGAAACACGAATGGGACATATAAATTCGATTATTTAGTTAATATAGTAATTCAGTTACATGTTTTTTTATGTTTGTTTCCACATAACTCCGTCAGTTGTAAACCGATTTGGAAAAACTTATTTTATCTCAAAGAATAAATTTACAGATTAGACCCATAGAAAGTGATAGTATGGACCCATAGATAGTAATCAAAATAATAAAATGTTTAGAGAACATCTAGACAGTCTATCAGTAGAATCATAAAGATTCTAATACTATAAATGGGGGGAAAGGGATTGTTAGTAATGGAGATTGACATTCCCATTGCTAGCAATATACCCAATCAGGTCGACCTCCTCGCGGTTCCCCCTGGAAACTATCGTGGTTAATTCCTGATGAATTCATCATGATGGACTAACTGGCCTGTTTTCATTCTCATCTATCACCCTTCACTGGTGCTCCGCCAGCGTATCCCGTTAGCGCAGGCGGGGTTACCATATCATGGTTAATTCCTAATGAATTCATCATGATGGGCTAATTGGCCTCTAACGAATGGATTCCGAAACTAGTCGAGGTTTTTTTTCGATCTAATTACACGTAAGTTAAACCGGTAGTTATTATATTAAAATATACAATGTATGCTTACAAAACTTTTAACAATACAAGAAACAAATGATAATATTCTTTAAAACCATCCAAATATAAACGAAGTCGCGAGCAAAGACTAGTGAAAAAAAAACCTCTCTACACATCGACTTTATTGTCCAAAGATTAGGAATACAAACAAAAATACATACAAACCGACAATTGCTACCGCCTGTCGCCGTTTGCCCGTCGGTAAGATCTAAACCCCCTAAATCTATGACGACCTGTGGGGTGAGTAGCCCGCTCCCGGTCATTATACCCACCTGCGGGCCGCGGGGTGGACGGGGCGGAGGGGGCGTGACACCTGACGTAACGGAATCCCGCGCACGCGTCTAACGATAGTTCGCGCCAAAACTTAGGGTTGAAGACGTTATTTTTTTTATTTACGGTCAATTGCTGATTTGTTCGATATTCAAATTCGAGTTCGGATTTTAAAAATTAACTGTTAGTCTTTAATTTAAAAACCTAATTCCAGTTCTAAATTTAAAAATTAATTATATGCCTACTGTTCAGTTTAATGCATAGAATTATAAAGAAATCTTACTATTATAATAAAATTGTAACCAAATTGTGTATGTCTATATCATCATCTTCCTACCCTTATCTCAATTATTATTTGGGGTCGGCGTAATATAGTCTTTATACATATTACAAAAAGATTTAGTTTAGTTTTACGACCGGCCGCCTGCCTGACATCAACACTCTATGGGAATTGTGTATGTGTGTCTATAGGAAATTATTAAGAATAAATGAGAATAAATAATATAAGAGGTCTTAATAAGACACATAAAAGCCAAAACAATGATTTTTAGAAATTTGTCTGTCAACGTCACAAAGTTAAATTTGGGTAATATGTTATTTTTTTATACAACTTAGAATGGCAAACAAGCCCACCTGATGGAAAGTGGTAACCGTCGCCTATAGACGTGAGCAGTACCATGGACATAACAGAGTATACTGTTTCGCCCATGATATCCCCCATGCGTTGCCATTTCTGAGGACTCAGGTGTTATTCCTCTGTACCCAGTAATTTCACGCCATATCCCACCCTTCAAACTGAAACACAGCCATGCAAACACAACTGCTTTACGGTTGAATCATGAATGAGACAGAGGTACCCAAGCAATCGACTTTTGTACAAAGTCTCCCTCTGGTAGGTATATGAAATGTTCTAATAAATAAAAAAGAGAAGGTCTTTGTTTGGACAGATTGCTTTAGCAATCAGATCGCCATTCGTACTCCAATATATATATATATATATATATATATATATATATATATATATATATATATATATATATATATATATATATATATATATATATATATATATATATATATATATATATAGAGAGAGAGAGAGAGAGAGAGAGAGAGTAAAATAAATAAAAAATAATATAGCGATTTAATTATAATTGAATAATAAACAACCAAACATCCACATATACAAATATATTCACAAACTTTCACATATATTGTTGTTTCATTAAACAATTTTACTTGTTTCATTAAGTACGCATCTGACGGAATTCATAAGGTCTGAAATATTTACTAGTTGTTATTGTAAAATCTAAACTAATGCCGTTTGTTGTACCATGTCGAATTCTGTAAGGGTATGGTAACATAGAAATAAAATAAATAAATAAATATATACGTATAACAATAGAATTACATCAGGCAGATCAAGGAAGGAGTTGATGTCGTGTCGTATCAAGAGGTGAAGAGACTCGCTGAAAGTCGTAGTGAGTGGCAACAGCTCCACCGACAAGAGCGCAGCTCTTAAATAGGATAGATAGATAGATAGAATTGTACACAATTCTCCCAAATTACTATTAAACGACAGATATTAGACTCGTGCGGTAGACATTGAAAAGATGTCAGATATGCTAACTAAAACCGTTTCCCACATACATACACCACCTGTTGCACGGAGCTATTAAATAAATTTAAATTTCAAATGTACCAACCCTACTGACCGTGGGGGAGTGTACACTTGTTTAATCAGAATCAAATTTGTTGAAACACCACCAGCCTTGGGCTACAGGTTTTGTCAACTTTTCATATTAATTAGATAAATATAATATATAACTAATATAGTACAATAGGCCATCGCTTCCTTTCCCATGGGTGTCGTAACAGACGGCTGAGGGAGGGCGAGGGATTGGCAGCAGCCTTCCTCTTAAAACATCTCCGAAATAAATGAATAAAGGATATTAGTAAAACAAAAGGTTGTCTGGAAGAGATTGCTTAGCAATAGGACCGCCTTTTGTACTACATTATTTTTTTTTTGATGGGTGAAAATGATATGGTAACCTCGCCTGCGCTAACGGGATACGCTGGCGGAGCACCAGTGAAGGGTGATAGATGAGAATGAAAACAGGCCAGTTAGCCCATCATGATGAATTCGTCAGGAATTAACCATGATAGTTTCCAGGGAGAACCGCGAGGAGGTGGACCTGGTTGGGTATATTGCTAGCAATGGGATTCTCAGTCTCCATTACTAACAATTCCTTTCCTCCCCTACACTATTATTTATTGAAAATTCTTCAACAAGTCCTACAATGTTGGTGTAATAAAGTGTAAAATAAATAAAACAAATAAATTCTAAAAATTATGATTAAATTATAAATAAACAAATAATAATAAAAAAAAAACTATAACGGAACCCATTGCAAATATAACATAACCCCGCTTAACCCGCACAGGTGTACCAACATAGCCACGTGTGCGCCCTCACGTGATTTTTTGCGCGGTTGGCTAAATGTCATTGAGGGTAAGTTTGTTAACCCTTGAGGTGAAAGGATGAACTCTTCATTCATATTACTCGCTTGTTTTTACCCGCGACTTTGTCCGCTCGGCGGGGTTAGAGTTGATTGACCGGAATAAAACATCCTATGCCCTTCTTCGTTTCAAATACTACGTGTTTACCAAATTACGTGGCGATCGGTTGAGCAGTTAAAGAATTAAAAGGCAACAAACAAACTTTGTCACATTTGTAAACTAAAGTTACCAGAGGGAGAATATACAAAAATCGTTTGCTTGGTCACCTCTGTCCCATTTGTGTTTCAACCGTGAAGCAGTTGTGTTTGCATGGCTGTGTTTCGGTTTGAAGGGTGGGATATGGCGTAAATTTACTGGGTACGGAGGAATAACACCTGAGTCCTCATGAATGGCAACGCATGGGGGGTATCATGGGTGAAACAGTATACTCTGTTATGTCCATGGTACTGCTCATGTCTATAGGCGACGGTTACCACTTTCCATCAGGTGGGCCGTCAACTTGCGTGTCACTCCACGAATGGGACAGAGGTGTCCAAGCAAACGACTTTTGTACAAAATCTCTTTCTGGTAACTTTAGTTTACAAATGTGACAAAGTTTGTTTGTTGCCTTAAACTCTTTAACTGCTCAACCGATCGCCATGTAATTCGTTACACACATAGTATTTGAGACGAAGAAGGACATAGGATAGTCAAAGATACATTTTTTATACAACTTAGAATGGCAAACAAGCTGACGGCCCACCTGATGGTAAGTGGTAACCGTTGCCTATAGTATACTGTGTTATATTAAAAAAAAAACTATTATAAACAATCAGGAAGTAATCAAATACAGAATGATGCAAAATTATCAATTTTCATGGCTTTTTTTCCCCTTTGAACAAACCGACATCTGTCATTTATATTAGTGACAATATTGTATCTAAACGTTATGGTGTTTTTTTTTTTTAATAAATGAAGATGGAATTATAGTTATTAGGCGTGGGTAATATTGGTACCGCACCAATATCTATATATTGGGTTCCATATTTCGATATCGCCCGTAACGGTCGCATATGTATATTAATTTCGACCGGGTTTATGAAATCGAATTAAATATTGAATAACAGATATTTAACGTATGCGTTTGTTTTTTTTTATGCCTCTAAGGCATACAGACTTTAATTATTGCAAAACCAGTTTTTTTTTTTTTTTACTTTAAAAAGTACTCAATCGATTTTGATTAAATTTGTACGAGACCAATCTATGCGTATATCTTTTTAGATAAAAAATATTTTTTCAAATCGGTTCATACCTATATAACGGAGTTACAACCGACGTAAAGACATAAAGACCGAATTGGGAAACTTTTTTTTGAATTCGGTTGAAATACTAAACACATTTTAAGCAAACATTCAAAAGACAATCCACTGAATATCTACCGGCACGTGGTTGACACGCGGCAAATTATAAGGGTGAAGCAATTTCCTGTGATGATAAAAATGATGCGGTGTTAAAAACCCTTCGCGTAATTGTTGTAACGGAATTCTTTGACAACCAAATAATTGTATTCGAAAACCGACAACCGGTTGGGTTAAAAATTTCTTGAGTGGCGACTCCGTACATGCAAATGTAGTGTTGGACGACCCCCCACTAGATGGAGTGATGACCTCAAAAGTATTGCAGGGACTCAGTGGATGCTGGTGACTCAGGACCGATCCTTATGGCATTTCTATAGGGAAGGCCTATGTCCAGCAGTGGACGGATGATGGTTGAGATGACGATGATGGTGATATAAATAGATATGTTCTAAATAGCGAATATAACGAACACACTCATGTATTTTATCTATATTTCTTTTTCTTTATTATTTTTTTTTCAGTGGAATTTCGCGGCTCACTTTTGGCCACAACAGAATATCAGTGTTTTGCTCTTTTAAGGGCAAAGCAATAAACTGAGTTGTGACCATTTTGTGTTACTGTAGCACACATATGAAGGGAAAAAATTGTTACTAATTTTATGCATTTTTTTTTTGTTTTTATTTTTATTTTTTAATTTTTTATACATGTATCTTTTTTTATTTTTTTTCCACTGTCCATTTGTGTCTGTTGCTGTTTTGTGTGCTGTAAGTGATGCAAATAAATTATCTATCTATCTATCTATATACTTGTATTGCTGAACAGCGATATTTAAAAAAAAAATTAAAGATTCCAAAAAAAATTAATAAAACTCCAAAAAGACAGATGAATTGTTGTAATAGATTGATACGTAGGTATACATAGACATTTGCTATCTAGACTTGCCCGTTAGCCGAGAACTAGACATTATTGATAGAGATATCGCTTCTTGCTTAAGACCCTTTTACAATGGTAGACACTTTTATCAACCGACTTTCAAAATAAAGAGGATGTCAGTCCGGTTATATTTTTTTTATGATTGTTCGATACATTGTAACTACGTCAGTTCTAAACCCATTTGGAAAAGTTTATGTTTTTTTAAAATGATATACTTACAGATAGGTCGTAAATTTAATCAAAAACAGTCTAGTAGTTTAATTTTTAAATCAAATTAAGTTGTTTCGACACAACTGAAGTCGATTTTTATTTGTGAGACCAAATATTTAATTATTTTATTTCTGTATCAATAAAAAAATTATTAAAATAAACTATTGATAATAGTGAATTTACTGGGTACAGAGGAATAACACCTAAGTCCTCAGGAAAGACAACGCATGGGGGGTATCATGGGCGAAACAGTATACTCTGTTATGTCCATGGTACTGCTCATGTCTATACGCGACGGTTACCACTTTCCATCAGGTGGGCTGTCAGCTTGTTTGCCATTCTAAGTTGTATAAAAAAAATCAGCAATAAATTCTAGTATTCTGACACTTCCCTATGGTTGACTAGGAGAGAATGCTTTTAGCATTAAGTCCGCCATGTACACATATATGTACTAATGAATAAATAAAATACTTTACTTTTCATTTTATTTGCTCCTTAAAAGAAAGGAACGATGGACAGTCTCCAATATCGGTGTTTACTTAGCCCAACCTGTAATACGAGTATAAGCTAAATCTAGGCCGCGGTCTAGACCTAGCCCACGGCTTAAACTGTCTAACATGCATCTCTTTTACTTAGCGGTGCTGTAGAGACATTGCATTTATATTTATTCGCAAAATAATGAAAGTAAAAGAATTAATATAAATGTAGTAAAAAAATAATTCAAGTAACATCTAAATTACTGAATCGATTTTGATACGATTTCTATTCGACAACCAATTTGAAAGTATATCTTTTCAGATAAAGAAGAAGTAGATTTTCTATACAGTTTTTTTTTTTATGTTTGTCACCTCATAACTCCGTCAATTGTAAACCTATTTGGAAAATTCCGTTTTTTTTTTTTTATCTGAAAGGATGCACTTACAGATTGGTCCCATAGAAATATTATGAAAATGTATTAAGAAATTTTATTTTGAAATGTAAATAACTGGTTTTACCACAATTTCAATGGGTCTCTTTGTGGATGACAATCTTTTTTTTTTTCTATACAACTTAGAATGGCAAACAAGCTGACGGCCCACCTGATGGAAAGTGGTAAACGTCGCCTATAGACGTGAGCAGTACCATGGACATAACAGAGTATAGTGATACGCCCATGATACCCCCCATGCGTTGCCATTCCTGAGGACTCAGGTGTTATTCCTCTGTACTCTGTAAATTCACGCCATATCAAACCGAAACACAGCCATACAAACACAACTGCTTCACGGTAGAAACACGAATGGGACAGAGGTACCCAAGCAATCGACTTGTACAAAGTCTCCCTCTGGTCTTACTATAATAATATAATAATACTCAATAAATTATTTTTAATGAAAAAAAAAAACACAACTGAAATGTGATTTAATGAAATTTCACCGGAAATTTTTTTCTGTACACTGTTTGCTATCGGCAATGAACCTGCCACCACAGTCCATAACCACTAAACCGATGGGTAGTTCTCTAATGTACTAAGGTCACTAAACCCCTGACCTGAGACAGGTGGTTCATAGTTTTTCCGTTACATGCATACATACATACATACATAAAAACTTAGCCCCTTTCTTGTAGCAACCCTTACGCTATCAGCTGTTAAGTTTCAACTGTTGAAACAAAACTATTGACCTTTATTGCTAAGGAGATAAGATTCAAAATGTTCCGTTAATTTGTTGTTACCCAGTAATTAGAATATTGTTTTTTGCTTGACCGTTTGTAGTATGATTATAAGGAAGTGTCAATGATTGTTTTATTCCTCGTTTTTTTTTTTTAAATACATTAAGGATATTTAAAACGGGTATTTAAATGGTTTATATGCCTGTGAATAAATAAATAAATAAATAAATATCGCTGCAATAGTTAGAAGGAAATTGGTGAACGTAAGTTTACAGGTTGGGGAAGAGAAGGATTGTGACGTTATTCCCCATTTCTAGCAATAAGGGTGTATAAACTGACTGGTTTTCATTCACATCTATAATTTCCGACTGGTGTTACGATTCCATCTTTATCCAAAATTATTTTAAAAATCATGATATCATTGGCCCATTGTGTCGAATCCACCAAGATTGGGGGGAAAAAGGAATTGTTAATAATGGGGATTAGCAACTATGTTACTAGCAATACACCTTATCAGGTCGACCTCAACGCGGTTTACCCTGGAACCAACATAATTAATTCTTTTTAGATCCGTCACAATGGGCTAACTGCCCATTGTGCATATGTGTATATGCCCAGCATATACCGATAGCGCAGGCGGAGTTACCATTCCATTCTCACCCATTTAAATAAGATCATAGATTCGATTCCCTTAATAGAATTATTGCTATTTACATTTATTTGTTTATTTATAAATCAATAATTAATTAACTTGTTTCCCGACAAAGAAATAAAATTTAACTATCTTTCAATCTTGACAAAATTTGTATCTACTTACGAACCAATATATCAGTAGACCAAGTCAATTAAAAAGGAAACATTACAATCGGTTTATACTTTTATGGTGAACGGCCAGCGTTCTCCTAAAACGTTAACAGAGCAAATGTAATTGTGAACATTTTGTTATTCAGATTCTAATAAGAAAAATAGTTTTTTTATATCCGCCTTGAGTCTATGATTAGAAAGCCGTAGACTCAATAAATACTCCAATAAGAAAAAAAATATTAAACACTGGCTGTATAGAAATAGTCTCGTAGCCTTACTACCTACTTAATAGTTTTATAAAAAAAAATATTTCCCGCCAATAATTCACGTGCACTAATAAAAAAATAAAGAGTAAATCGAGACTCAGGAATTTTTTAAAAAAGGAATTAATAAATACCTTTATTTATTTAATTATTTAAGGCAAACAGACAGCTAGAACAATACATAATTATACACTTAAATAGTTATTTGACAGCCACTAAAGTTTGCACAAAGTGAAGGAAACACAAAATTAAACAATACTAAATTAAACAAATTAAACAATACAAAATTAAACAAATTAAACAATACAAAATTAAACAAATTAAACAATACAAAATTAAACAAATTAAACAATACTGTTGAAAACTACAGCAACATTGCCAATAATAATGTTCAGATGTTAACAAAACCATTTTTTGAAAATAACACATTATTTAAGAACTATTAAAAAAAAATAATTAAAAAAGTAAAATTTGTATAAAAAAAAGTTACTTTGAAAAAAAAAACATGGGAAACTATTCAAAACAAGATCTGTCTCAACAGATATCTGCTGAATTGTATGCCCTCATCAGTACAGAGCAGGGTCAGCATGGAAGGAAGTGGTTGCGGTCACCACGCTGCACACCTGCTCTATAGAGCACTGATTGGCTCTATTTCGACCGCATTTAGACTATAGCTAGCTGTTTCCTGTACCGACTTTATTGAAGAATTACTATCTTCACGCTAAATGTAGTACAACCTTTCACCAAATTTAAAAGTTTTTTTAATACGAAATATTCATCGAATAATTCATATACATATATATACATATATATATATATAACACATATATATATACATATATATAATACAACTTATAATGGCAAACAAACTGACGACTATACGAGTAGAACAGTACCATGGAAATAACAGAGTATTCGCCCATGATACCCCCCATGCGTTGCCATATCTGAGGACTCAGGTGTTATTCCTCTGTACCCAGTAAATTCACGCCATATCCCACCCTTCAAACCGAAACACACCCATGCAAACATAACTGCTTCACGGTAGAAACACGAATGGGATAGAGGTGTCCACGCAAACGACTTTTGTACAGTCTCCCTCTGGTAATCTCTAATGGGCTGTAGTGGTTTTGCGGGAGTTTTAAACTAAACAAATTTTGATTTAGAAATCTTTGCATTTAGAAGGGTAATTTGATTTAAATAAATAATTTCCTACCCTCTACTAGAAAGACTGACGACCTCAAGTCCATAGTAGGGAGTCAGTGGTTGCAGGTGGCTCTGGACTGATCCTTATTAGGGAGGCTATGTTCAGCAGTTGATTTAGAAAAATAATTCTAAATTCAAAATGACCCATTTTGAATTTAAATATTTTTTTCTAAATTCAAAATGAGCCTTTACTTTAAACGTAGAAAATTCATGCTCAGCATTAATTTTGTATTAAGAGAAATAGAGCTCTTTTTTTTTGTATCAAATTATATTATTTATATCTAATGATGGAATAACAATCGAAATCGAGACTCAATATTGTATTTTCTAGTTTCGAATGGTAACAGTCCAGTACAATTTCAGTGATGTTACTGGTATTTATCGATGGCCAATAAATGTATGTCGATAATGAATATTTATCGTAATATATCAAAAATAAATATAAAAAAACTTTGAAGTAAACTTATTTGATTATAAATATTATCATAGTTTAGTAACTTAAAATTAACTTTTCAATTGATTTTATATTGTGGTTTTTTCTTTTTTTTTTTTGTATAAAATTGAATGGCTTGGAACTCGATTTATACCGCTCAAAATGCATTGATCATACAACATCATAATTAATTATTTTATTCTTTTAAGATTTCATCTAATAACAGAGTGAGAATGTCGTAAGAATGGATTAAAATAACAAAGCATATTACACCAATCCAAAAAAGGATATTTCGAAATAAGTGGTATATGGAATTTGAGTATCATCGAATGCTTGATGGAGATGATACAAAAGCCGTCAGCTTATGTATTTATAACTGAAACGTTAATAAATTATTGCACAGAATATTGCTACATACATACGCGCGTACACATTTGCACATAGTTGTATATTTTTAAATTTTGGCTTTTTTTTTATATACCACTGAGGTGGCAAACAAGCATACGGCCCACCTGATGGTAAGTGGTTACCGTAGCCTATGAACACCTGCAATACCAGAGGTATTACGCGCGCGTTGCCGACCCTGAAGAAACCTCTTTACCCCCTTTTGAAGAACCCCATGCAGTAGGCTCTTGGAAAAACCTCGGCAGGGAGCTCATTCCACAACCTGAGTGTTCGTGGGAGGAAACATCTCTGAAACCGCGCAGTACGCGACCATTGAGGCTGAAAAGTAGACGCTTTTTACTTTGTATACTATTGGTTTTTTTTTTTTTTTATTGTTTTATTCTTCTTTTGTATACTACAGTGTGAGTCGCACGATTCTTTGAATAAATTATTTCTTTCTTCTTTCACTGTATATCTATACCCTATTACACAGTCATTCAAACAATTTTATTTTCCAAAACAATTAAACTCTTTTTAAACCGCATATTTCTTTTTATAAAATATCGATAAATTGAAAGCGACTGAAGTACAACACTAGTCCTAACCGCACAATTAGCGGTTTGTTTACAATTTCCAACCATTACGATGTGCCACCGGCGGTCGGTAGCCGATTGATCAAGTGAACCTAACGAATCATCACACAAAGCTAATATTGGAAATATTCTATCTATACTATATATATTTTGTAAGGGCTTGTCCTCTTTGAAGTGAGATTCCTATTTCGACTCTATTTTTGTAATGTGATCAATATTTGCTGTAACGGAACGTATAATGAGCGAGAGTGAACGAGAATGAACGAATGTGCACGACTGAGTATGATTGAAAGATTAAAAAAAAATTTAAAAAAGATTAGATTCACTCTTTACAGATGTGTAACGATGTTGTGATTTTGATATATTATAAATAAATAAAAAAAAAACTTATAAATACATAATAACACGGAGCAATCAATGTTCATTTTGTAAACCCTTGATCCCACATATACGTAATATTTTTCCTAACTCTTTAATATATATTGATGTTTTTTTATTAACTGACAATTCAACTTATTATTGTTTAAGTTAAAAGATTATTAAATAACTTAGTTAAGTTAGGTAGTAAAAAAAGGTAAAGGTAGTTAGCAATTCTAACTACTCTTTCCTCTTAGTACTTCGTCTTGATCCATAAAATATGTGATGATTTAAAAGTGCTTGTAAACAAGTCTATTTGAAATGAAATTTGAAAAAAAAATACATGCGAATCTCCTAAAAACAATTTTAGTTAATTCCAAATTAAATTCGCTACGAGGGGTCAAATGATCCGTCTGTATTGTCACCTATAAACCCTCACTGATACCCCGTCAACGTAATCCGCGCAGGCGCATGGTTACTAGTCCATTTTCATCAAATATCCGTATACCAACATCACATAGTACTAATTATAGACGATATCGTGAACAAAGGCTAAGAATTATCTATACACCTTTTGTATAGTTTTTTTTTTTTTATGAATGATGACGGAATGGCATCCCCGTCTTCGCTAACGGTATACGCTGGCGGGGCACCAGTGAGAGGTGAGAATGAAAAATCAGATCAGATAGTCCATCGTGATGAATACACCAGGAATTTAGCACGATGGTTTCCAGGAGGATCACGTGGAGCTCAACATGACAGAGCATATTGATAGCAATGCGACTGGTAACCTGCGTTACTAACAATCCCTTCCCCCCCCCCCCCCACTGTATAGTTAGGTACCGTCAAGTAATAGAGGAAAAGCGAAGGAACGTAGATAATCAAGATCATAATAAACAAATTTATAAACAAACAATCGGCTGGCTGTCGCGCGCACTCATCGTAACGTCTTCGGGCGGATGTACCGCCATGACCGTTCGACCGTTCCAAATTCAAAACGGAGCCGTTTCCGGCGTGACGTCAGCCGGCGGCCATTTTGTCTGCGCCCGCGCACCTATTGTGCCTGGGAAATGGGAGCAAACAGAATGGATTTCCCTGAGGATGTTCTTTTGTCACGTTTTTATTATTAGTAGTCTGATTTCTTTATCGTTTTATTGTAATTAACCAACTTCAAAAAATGGAGATGGTGGGATATTTAATTCTGTGTATATTTATTTTCGAGTAACTAACATTTAATTATTACCAGATATTTTACCAGATACCAGGGATACTTTGTACGAAAGTCATTTGCTTGGGCACCTCTGTTCCATTCGTGTTTCTACCGTGAAGCAATTGTGTTTGCACGGCTGTGTTTCGGTTTAAATGGTGGGATATGACAGTGAATTTACAGGGTACAGAGGAATAATACCTGAGTCCTTAGGAATGGCAACGCATGGTAGGTATCATGGGCGAAACAGTATACTCTGTTATGTCCATGGTACTGCTCATGTCTATAGGTGACGGTTATCACTTTCCATCAGGTGGGCCGTCAGCTTGTTTGCCATTCTAAGTTGCATAAAAAAAAATATCAAGAACTTAACCCAAAACGCCATTTATGTTATTTATTATTATTTTATAAGTAAACACCCTTTTTATGCAATTTAGAATAGCAAACAAGTTGAACGTTTTGGTAAACAACTCTTATCCCTAATTGGGTAGACAGAGGCGTTTGCTAACTGTTGTCTGAATTCTATAATATAGAAAGAAAGAATTATTTTTATTTAAGTAAACTTAAATTTATTTGTCCGTATGATCCTGGCATAGAAGAGGCCATCCCTTCCTTTCCTGTGGGTGTCGTAAAAAGCGACTAAAGTAAATAATAGAAAGATGGGCAGCAGTGTCCCTCTTAAAACATTTCTAAAAGCCTAGCAGCAGTTGCCAACCCAACCTGCCAAGCCTGGCAACTACTGATAAAACTCGCTTTTTGGGGAAGGCTTATGTTCAGCAGTGGACAGTTAACGGTTGAAATGATAAATGAATGAAACTTAAATTTAAGCATTTATTTATTTTATTTATTTATTTATTTACACTTTATTGCACCAAGTAAAAAGAGAAATAACAAATACAGTAAATATTAATGAGAAGTGATACAAAAGGCGGCCTTATCGCTAAGCAATCTCTTCCAGACAACCAGACAGCATTTTTGAATAGTATTTTCTTTTTATTATTCGAAACGTGTTTTCAGTCAAGAAGAACGGATAAGAAATTCAGCTGATGCATTTTAAAAAATTTAATTAATGTACAATTATGAATTTATATTTTTTTTTTTTTTACAACACAGGGGGCAAACGAGCATGCGGCTCACCTGATGGTAAGTGACTACCGCCGCCCATGATCACCCACAACACCAGCGGCATTGCAGGTGTGCTGCCGGCCTTTTAAAAAGGAATATACTCTTTTCTTGAAGGTTATGTTGTCGTATCGGTTCGGAAATACTGCTGCTGGAAGTTGATTCCAAAGAATGGTTGTGCGTGGAAGAAAGTGCCTTGAAAAACGCACGGTGGAAGACCGCCACTCGTCCAGATGATTGGGATGAAACTTTAGTTTGTGGCGGGTTGTACGGTGGTGAAAATCAGCAGCAGGTATCAATCCGAACAATTCCTCAGAACACTCCCCATGATAAATTCGGTAGAAGATGCACAGAGACGCAACATCTCTGCGCAGTTTCAATGGGTCAAGTCGGACCGTAAGGCGTTGACTATCGATAATTCGAGCCGCCCGACTTTGAATGCGGTCTAACGGAAGGAGTTGGTACTGTGGCGCTCCTGCCCACAGGTGAGAACAGTATTCCATATGCGGCCTGACTTGGGCTTTATATAATTTCAGGCGGTGTTCTGGCATGAAATATCGTCTCACCCTATTGAGCACTCCTAACTTTTTGGAAGCTATCTTAGCCTTCTCCTCCAGATGACCGCAAAACTGGACGTCGCAAGATATATCAACGCCCAGAATTCCTAGACTTGACTTTTTATCAAGGGAAGTGCCCTGAAAGTGAGGAGATACGACAAACGGCGTCTTTTTTGCGGTAAACGCGCAGACTTGTGTCTTTTTGGGGATATATATATATATATATATATATATATATATATATATATATATATATATATATATATATATATATATATATATATATATATATATATATATATATATATATATATATATCATCAGATCATGATATTTAAGATATAAAGATATAATTAGAACAAGTCAATAAAATAAATCAGTTGCAGTGATCAGAGCAGACTAGTCCCTACATTCAGCATCCGTTCACGAGTATGACAGATGAACGAGCCATCATTGCACTCAACCATATATTAGGAAACTCAATAACTCGGCTCACAATATTTATATTTCGTTAATCCATTTTATGATTTTTCTGTAACAATGCATTTTGTCAGGGCATTATTGCGCAAAGACCTAAGGTCGAATGGCCTCGCTCAACAAAAAATGGCGTTAGCCAATCGACCTCCGTAGTTTTTTTTTTGGTACCTGGGATGTTCATGATGGTCACTTTTTGTGTACCATTAGGATATTTGGGGTCACTTGATTGATTTGGAGTAGGGCACGCGGGCCCTGACTCTTTTATTATGATACATTTTGAGCAATTAAAGACTAATTATGTAAAAAGTGTTACGTAAACTTATTTAAGTCATAAAATTAATAATCACCAGAGAATCGAACCCGGAACCTTATCGTGCAAAGTAAATACCTACTACTGCGCTATAGAAGTCGCCCTAATAAATTACTAGCAACGTGCCCTGGTTTCGTGCAGTATCTCTTAAGTTTTACTCAATGCCAATTATGTGAACCGATTTTTGACGACTTTTTTACGAAACATTGAATTTATCTAAATATTATTTTATTTCAGCCGTTAACTGTCCACTGATGAACATAAGCCTTCCCCATAAGGGGAGTTTTGCCAGTACTTGCCGTACTTGGCAAGCGAGTTGGAAACCACAGTCAGGCTTTTAAAGATGTTTATCCAAGTTAATCAATATATCTCGGTGACGCGGACGGTTTAGCCGGTAGAAATTAGTTTAATATTAAATAAAAAAAAAAAAACTATTCACAACGAAATATAAATCTAAATTAGAAGATATAAATAACATTTATTTAAAAGAAAAAAAAATCAATAGAATTAACGAAAAAAATGCAGCGTTAACAATTCGACAACCTTCGGTGTGCACTTGGCCTAGCCTCGACAATCGTTCAGTGTTTTAATCGATTTTTAGCTTATGATGAGTTTGTGGAAATAATCGATTCGTTATTCAGAAATGTCATTGAGATGACCATTAGTTTAATTGGACATTTTTACATCAGAAACATTACGCAACTGTCTACCAGTACATTTTTAATACAAATGAATCGTTCTGAATTTAGCTCAGATCTTAAATATAGTAAGGTGGTATATGGCAGTGAATTTACAGGGTACAGAGGAATAACACCTGAGTCCTCAGGAATGGCAACACATGGGGGGTATCATGGGCGAAACAGTATACTCTGTTATGTCCATGGTCAATGTCCATGCGACAAGGCAGCTTTTTGTATTACTTCATATTAAAATTTACTGCATTTATATTTTTTATAAATAGTGCGATAAAACGTAAATTAATAAATAAATTTTTAATATGTATATTCTTTTAAAATTAAATTACGATCCTTTTTATTTTTAAATAATAATTTCCCTTTTCCATTTCCCTTCACTGCTCTGCTCCTATTGATCGTAGCGTGATGAAAGTATACTATAACCTGCCCAGGAGTATGAAGAATAATTGTACCAAGTTTCGTTAAAATCCGTCGAGTAGTTTTTGTTTCTATAACAAACATACAAAGATTTTACTGATTGCATTTTTGGCATCAGTATCTATCACTAATCACCCCCCTGATAGTTATTTTGGAAATATATTTCATGTACAGAATTGACCTCTCTACAGATTTATCATAAGTATAGATGTAGTTGACATTGTTGATTGTAAAATATATTTATTATTGTTTTTTTTTTTTTTATACAACTTAGAATGGCGAACAAACTGACGGCCCACCTGATGAAAATCGACGCCTACCTGATGATCGTGTATGAAACACGATGTACATTATTTTTTCTTTATTTAAGAGAGTTTATTTTTATTTGATGTGACACAATGTACATTGTTTTTTGAATAAATGACTACTGACTATTTATTTATTTAAACTTTAATGCACAGTAAAATTCTATGTACATTTGGCGGACTTAACACCGGACTGTGTTCTCTACCAGTCGACCATTGGGCAAACCGAGAAATACGTGGGCGGTGCATTTTTGAATAGAGAAAAAAAATAAAGCTATATTTGAAGCAAAATTCATCTGTTTGTTATAAGTTATTATATATTTGGCCAAAAAAACATTTATCCCTTTCTCCTTTGAAGTCACGCTGTTCAGTGACACAATCGGCAAAGTCGAAGGCCTTAGCTATCCAGCGGTCGAGTGCCCCCACGTGGCTCGTGCTTCACTGGAGCATGCCAGGACTGTTTGATTCGCACGATGACTGCTCCTGTTCAGTCTTCCGTGGACCGGTCCCTCTGGTGGAACGTTCACTCCGTTGTTTTCGACGCGCGCACGTTCTTAACCGTTATTAAGGATATTTTACGGCTAGAGCAACAATTGCAAGATCCTTTTTTTATTTATATAGCTAAATCCAACTGTGTCTGCGTATGTATTAAGGAATACTTTTCAGGGGGAGGTGGCTGACCTCTTAAAAAGGTGTACTTTCAGTCAAGTTTCTGCAAAGCTTTGCTCCATACTCGCGGTGAGATGGACACGGCCCAGCCAGCCTTTTCCTGTAGTTACGAGAATGCCTATACGTTGATAGACTGAAATAATAATGATTGTTTCAGCGAATAAGACCCCAAGAACTAACAAATGAACAAACTCCCTATCCAAATTATAAACCTACTTCAAAAAGAAATAAGTTCTAAATTGGGTTGTAATTTTTTTTTCATGTTTATTATCTCATAACTCCGTCAGTTGTAAACCGATTCGAAAAACGAAACTTCCATCACGAGTTACATATGAATTCTTTTACTGAATTAAGTGTTTTTTCTATGTAACTCCATAACATTGGTTACTCGATTAAGATTTTTTTTTTAAATCCGCTACCACATGTAAACGTGGGACTGTCTTCATTTGAGGATTAACTATTACTACTTGAAGCTCTACAAATACTACTTCTCTAATCATTAATTCCTGCCTGTTAACCTTCCATATTTTATTTTTAATGGGTGAAAATGAAATAGTGACCCCGCCTGCGCTATTGGTATACACTGGAGGGGCACCAGTGATGGATGATAGGTGAGGATGAAAGCAGGTCAGTTAGCCCATCGTGACAAGTCCACAAGAATTAACCACGATGATCGAGATGATTAGACCCCATTACTAACAATCCCTTCCACCCTACCCTTCGATATTAGGCATCAATCTCCGACTACTATTCAGTCCACGCACGTTTTGCGACGTGTGTGTCCAAACAAGACCTCCTAACGAGACATCACAAGTACGTTGACGCAGTTTGGACGCCAACTAATAAAAGAGTTCTTTCATAACTCCTCTAATATTACTTAAACAGTAACTTTAAGAAATGAAACGAACAAGTGAATCCACGGAAGACTGGTCAGGAGCAGTCATCGTGCGAATCAAGCAGTCCTGGCATGCTCCAGTGAAGCCGGAGCCACGTGGGGGCACTCGACCGCTGGTCCAGACGTATGGTCATGGTAGGTCGACTGGAGACTCGTCTCCGCTTCGCTAGCCAATGCCAGTTTGCCGAATGTGCAACTAACAAGCATGACTGGTTGCCTATCATATGGACGTAGTTTAGCAGAAAGGAAGTAACCCACAAAATTGGGGCAAAAGAGGTATTTAGTAATGGGAATCTTCCCTATCAGGTCAACCTCAACTCGGTTCTACCTGGAAATCGTCACGAGTGAAAGTGTTCGTTTGTCACATCTTAGCATCTAAACGGCTTAACCAATCACTATAAAATTTGATATGGTATAGTATGGAAAAAGGACATAGCTACTATTTTTCATCCTGATTGGTGAACTTATCCCGGACATGCCGACGACGCCACGGGTCAAAACTAGTAAAGTATAATAAGAGATTTACCCCTTTATTTAAAAAAAAAACCTCAAATCTTTCATAAAACTTTTTTAGCTATTGGCCTATTTTGTTTATGTATTTATACTAAATTCCTAATTTGAAATAAAGTGATAAAACAGTGTAAAATGTGTTTAGAGAAGGCTTTAGGTTTTATGAATAAGATGGTTAAACTAAACAGCATACCCCTTTCTCCGTCAGTCGGGTAAAAGCGGCGTGAAGACATATAAAAGGTCAAGTTCGGATGAGTCAATAGAATCGAACGAGTCATGCTCTGCTAGTGTCGGATCCAAGCCACTGGTTTGGCAGCTGTGACGTGCTGTCATGCATCGTGACTGCGTATGAATGACTGGTGAAAAAAATCATTCACTCGCTCGTACAGCTGATCGGAGTAATGACATTCGTATCGAGGGAGGTTCTTTTATGTATGTGGGATCTAGACTGTAATCTATTGCGATACAATCACTAGTTTATATATAATGAGTAGGGATATATATTTTACATTATTACATGTATATATTAAGAAATAATTGATTTTCATCGTGCCTCCAATCAAACTGTTTATAATTATTCCTCTCCATCCAAAGGTTGCCTGGAAGAGATCGCTTTTAACGATAAGGTCGCCCATTGTTTTCTCATTGTGATTATTTCTTGTAATTGTTTATATTTATAATAAGTTTACTATTGTAATCTTTTGGAGGAAACAATAAAGAGTATCTATCTATCTATCTACAGTTGTAAGTTTGATGTTGTAGAAATGTAGTGCGCTGTTTCACCATCACAACACTATCACAAATTATTAATTAGACAGACAATTTATTTTGTTAAATTTCGCTAACTTTTGTATATGTATGATTACTATTACTACCAGTGACATCTATTGATAATAGTGGTGTGTCTGACTGCCAAATAAATGTGTGTTGGCAGTCACACACACAAACACACATAACACCTAACACCTGAGTCCGGAATGGCAACGCATGGGGGGTATCATGGGCGAAACAGTATACTCTGTTATGTCCATGGTACTGCTCATGTCTATAGGCGACGGTTACCACTTTCCATCAAGTGGACCGTCAGCTTGTTTGCCATTCTAAGTTGTATAAAAAAAAATTAAACAAAATAATTCCAATCAAATAACCAGTTGTAAATCTTTCTCTACTTTATTAAATTTACATTTTTACTGATTTTAATATTTATATAATAGTTTATTTATTTTTGATTAATAAATAAAAACACAGAAAATTTCATAATAAAAACAAAACAGTCAAGACAAAAGCCAATTACAAGTTTTCATAAATAAAAACAAGATTCAATTAATGCACATAACATCGCTAATTAAATTACAATCAACTAAATTAAACTTAATTAATTAAAGCACTCAAACTATAAATATGGAAAATTTAACTCACATTAAAGTGTAAGAAGTTATTGAAAAACCTAATTTTATTATTACAATGATATATTTGATCGTTAGAAAAGAATGAACCTAATCTTTGAGTGTTGACAGTCGCCCACATACATTAGTATGTGTGACTTATTATTTTGTTTAATTTCGCTACCATTGAGTAGCGAAATTGAACAAAATAATTCTAACCAAATAACCAGCTGCAACTCTTAGTCTAATTTTTGTTTTAAATTTACATTTTGTAAAGTATGAGAAGTTATTGAAAAATCTAATTTCATTATTAGAATAATATATTTAATCGCTAGGAAAGAGTGAACCTAATATTTGAGTGTTGACAGTCCCACACACTAATGGTAGTGAAATTAAACAAAATAATTTTAATCAAATAACCAGCTGTAACTCTTACTCTACTTTTTTACAAAAATTTTACCAATATTAGTATTTATATAATAGTTTAAAACTCTTTTACTATAAATATGCATGAATTTAACTCGCATCAAAAGGGGAGAAAGGGATTGTTAATAATGGAGACTGAGAATCCCAATACTAGCGATATACACAACCAGATCGACCTCCTCGCGGTTCCCCCTGAAAACTATTATGGTTAATTCCTGATGAATTCATCATGATGGGCTAACTGGCCTGTTTTCATTCTCATCTATCACCCTTCTCTGGTGCTCCGCCAGAGTATCCCCTTAGCGCAGGCGGGGTTACCATATCATTTTCACATACCAAAAAAAAAAACTCGCATCAAAATGTGAGAAATTATTGAAAAATCTAATTTCATTATTAGAATTATATATTTGATCGCTAAGCGCAGTCGGTAGCGATCGGCATTTTAGAAAGTGCTACCGAGTTCATATTGTGTTTTTGTTGGGTTTTTTTTCATCGATCGACAAAAAGCAATCGAAAGGTGCCGCTGTCGCCGCCGGAGGAATGAATGTTTGTACTCTCTTATCAATAAATTTGGATAGCTGGTACAATTTGCATGTATGCAGTTGTAAATTTGATATCAGATTGATAAGACATAGGAGTCAAACGTGGCTCGTTTTAATTGTTCTTTTTAATCGCCTGATGGTATAATATATACCTAATATTGTCATTATACCAGAGGTGGACTTTCTATAAAAATCGTTTGCTTGGGTACCTCTGTCCCATGGTTCTATCGTGAAGCAGTTGTGTTTGCATGGCTGTGTTTCGGTTTGAAGGGTGGGATATGGCAGTGAAATTACAGAGTACAAACACATAATACTTTAGTCCTCAGGAATGGCAACGCATGGAGGGTATCATGGGCGACACAGTATACTCTGTTATGTCCATGATCCTGCTCATGTCTACAGGCGACGGTTACCACTCTCCATCAAGCGGGCCGTCAGCTTGTTTGCCATTCTATGTTGCATAAAAAAAATAAGATATGGGACGTTAATAGGTTATGCTGATGATAAGAGGTTTCATTCTTTGATGTTTAATAATCTCTGTTAAAAGAAACCTATTTGGTAATAAGTGCATCCATAAAATTGCTGTCTGATCTCAAAATCGAATTTCGTAAGAGGCGACTAAGGGACGGCGAGGGATGGGCAGCAGCGTCCCTCTTAAAACATCTCTAAAAGATAACTGCGGTTGTCAATCCACCTGCCAAGCGTGGCTACTACCGGCCAACCTTAGGGATAGGCTTAAGTTCAGCAGTGGACAGTTAAAAGCTGATATGATGATGATGATGATGATGATGATGATGATGATGACGAAATAAATAAATGAATATAACATAATAACTCGTCAGATGCTAAGGACACATATATGAGTTTAATTGCATTAATGAACAAATCAACGAGACATCTCTCATTGTTCCAAGCCGGCATGTTTGGGTAATGATAACTAATTCCTGATTATAATGCCTACGGTATGGCAATGGGAACCATAACACAATGCAGCTTAACCTAGACCCAGCGCAATGTTTCCCACACTTCAGATTAGATAAAGCATTACGTTTTCACTTGCTTATGTAAGCTTTGTTGGATTTAGCGACATTGTCGATGTATTTCTTTAAACAGAAATCTTTCAAATGTGTCCTTTTTTACTCCTTTATTTTACTGGATTAAGTGCAACATTGTGGAAATGAATATTACTGTTTATTTGATTATAATTATTTTGTTTAATTCCGCTACAATTAGTATGTGTGTGACTGCCAACACTAGAAAACTTACCCGCACTATTACTACTAGAAGTTCCACCAGTTCAACAGTACTAGTGTTTCACCACTAAACGAGATATCTTCATAAAAATTATTAGATCGCTGTTCGGAGCCTAGTGTTAACCGTTTGGTACCCATGCGAAATTTGGGTGCTAGTTGTGGAACTTCTGGTAGATAGAATAGTGGTGGTCAATCTTCAAGTGTTGGCAGTCACACACATACTAATGGTAGCGGAATTAAACAAAATAATTCTAATTAAACAACCCTTTTAACTGGACTAAACTAGTCCTGATTCAATATTTCCCAAATTGCAAATTTGGTATTTTCGTATATACCTCTATTTTTTAAAAGTTGAGTAAAAATATCGACATATTATTCAAAGAGAAAACTTTCAATCTCCTTCATAACCATTTAGACAAGGAATGAATTTTAAGGAAATATTTCGCATGCAAAAAAACACTTTAACATGAACAAAATTAGGATCATTTTAAAAATGAAACTCGTTTGAATAAAAAAAAGAACCATAGAATTCGATTCAAAATTTAACAGAGACATCGAATATACTTATACACATAAAATAAAAACCATCAAAAGAACATTTTCTCTTTTCAAAGTTAGAGAAATGAAAATAAATTTAAGGCGTTTCACAATAGGGCAGAAATAATAAGAAAATACGTACCTATCGCGATACAATTTCAATGACTGGATAATATTGTAACAGATCCTTAGACTATTTCTAAAGCGAAATCAAATAGAATTCATTCATTTCCGGTCATAGTGATCAGGAGAAATCAAATCTTTTATTTTTATACAACTTAGAATGGCAAGCTGACGGCCCACCTGATGGAAAGTGGTAACCGTCGCCTATAGACATGAGCAGTACCATGGACATAACAGAGTATACTGTTTCGCCCATGATACCCCCCATGCGTTGCCATTCCTGAGGACTCAAATTTTATTCCTCTGTACCCAGTAAATTCACGCCATATCCCAAACACCCTTCAAACCGAAACACAGCCATGCAGACACAACTGCTTCACGGTTGAAACACGAATGGGACAGAGGTAACCAAGCAATCGACTTTTGTACAAATAATATAATATACAGGTGCATAACATGCAGCACCCCGCCGCGATATGCAAATGTTAAACTGTATTTAGTCTACATTATATTACAATTATGAAGTCCAAACTTTTTCCAAATTACAAAATTCTTTATGTCAAATTATCATATAAAATTATGGTTTTTATTTTAAGTAATTTTTAATACATTACATCTTTTATTATATTACATTTTTTGTCATTTAAATATTCAATAACTATATAATAGCATTTTTCTAAGAGAAAAAAAGTGTTGTCCTCCTCTCTCGTACTTGCTACGCCCAACAGGGTCCATAATTGAAGTTGAAATGTTATCTACTAATCACATTATGGAATTCAATAAGAAATAAATGGGGGGAAAGGGATTGTTAGTAATGGAGACTGGGAATCCCATTGCTAGCAATATACCCAACCAGGTCGACCTACTCGCGGTTCCCCCTGGAAACTATCATGGTTAATTCCTGATGAATTCATCATGATGGGCTAACTGGCCTGTTTTCATTCTCACCTATCACCCTTCACTGGTGCTCCGTGAACGTATCCTAAGAAACAACAAAATTTGGATTTACTGGAGATAGCCTCAACACCTTTGGAATCTGCAAACGAGGTAAACAAATATTTTTCCAATATTGGCAAGGTACTGGCAGATAAAATTAAGGTTGACTCCTTCGCTACTCAGGATCCTAATATTTATGAACCTAAAAATCCTCCTGTTTTTTCATTTGTGCTATATGATACAGACCCTGCTGAGGTGCTTTCAGTGCTGATGAGTTTAAGGTCGGACAGTGCACCTGGAATTGATGAAATACCAACTAGTTTTTTAAAAATAGCACATGATGTGACTGTACCTCTATTATGCCATCTAGCGAATTTGTGTTTTGAACAGGGAATCTTCCCTAACGCTTTGAAGCAGGCTCTTATAACGCCTGTGTACAAAGGAGGAGATGGTAACAAACCCGAAAATTACAGGCCAATTTCAGTCCTAACACCTATTTCAAAAACTTTAGAAAAATTAATTAACAACCGGTTAACAAATTATATAACTAAATACAATATATTATCATCGCAGCAATTCGGTTTTAGACAGGGGCTTTCTACTGAGGACGCAGTTTCGACGCTTGTTGCTAAAATTACAGAGGAGGTTGATAAGGGAAATAAGTGTTTAACTGTTTTCCTTGATATCAAAAAAGCCTTTGACACTGTTTCCGTTTACAAACTTCTGTACAGACTTGAGGGTATAGGTGTAAGAGGAATACCTCTTAAACTTTTTAAAGACTACCTATGTGAACGGAAACAAAGGGTTAAGATAGGCGAATTTATCAGTACAGAAGAAACAGTTACGTACGGGATCCCGCAAGGAAGCGTCCTCGGCCCTACACTGTTTCTTATATATATTAATACTTTATGTAACATGGCATTAGAAGAAGGATTAGTTATTTCATTTGCTGATGACACAGCTGTTATTTTCACAGGAGAGACTTGGGAACAAGTAAAGTTACATACTGAGAGCGGACTGGCTAAAATAGCGGATTGGCTGCAATATAATCTACTGACTTTAAATGCCATTAAATCTAACTACATCTGTTTTACTAACTATGATCGTACACAACCACATAATAGATTTAATATAAAGATCCACAAATGCCGAAACTATCAAAATTGAAATTGTTCTTGCGCTACAATTAATAAGGTACATAACACCAAATACCTGGGAGTAATTATCGATCAGCGTTTATCTTGGCACCAACACTCTGAAATAATTATGAATAGAATTCGAAAGCTTATTTGGGTATTTAAAATGCTACGTCATATTACTACAAAAACCTTATTGCAGCGAATTTATGTCTCCTTGGCTCAATCTATCCTTGTTTACTGCTTAGCAATTTGGGGAGGGGCAACAAAAATAAAATTTCTAGAACTAGAAAGGGCACAGAGATCGCTGTTAAAGGTGATGTACTTTAAACCATTTCGGTTCCCTACTGAAAGCCTTTACTTAATAACCGATCTTCTGACAGTAAGAAAATTATATGTACTTCAACTTACATTAAAAAAACATAAATCGCTAACATATAATCCTGAAAAGAATAAAAATAGAAGAAAACACAAAGTAGCTGATACAATCACAGTTAAAACTACATATGCAAAAAGACAATACACCAGTCAATCATCAAAAATATATAACAATTTAAATAAAGAACTCGATATATATTCACTCAATTATCATAAATGTAAAAAGACTCTAGTTACTTGGCTTAAAGCCAAAAGTTACGATGAAATAGAAAATATAGTCTGGAATTAAAAAATAACCATATAAGTAATAAATAAAAAGTACAAAAGTAAAAAAAAAATAATAAAGAACACAAACTATATTATTATATATATCTATACCATACACACAAATTCACACATACACACACACACGACGCACGCACGCACGCACACACGCACGAACGCACACACACGCACGCACACACACGCTCTCACACACACATACACACAAGAACAAGCACATACACGACCGCATTTATTATCATAAATAGACATTTTTTCTTTTTTTATGATATGTAATTTTTTTAGTATTATTGTATAAAAGTAAAACAAAGTAAAATTTTTAATGCTGATTAAGAAAAAAAGAAAAGTAAATTGTAATGATCATGAAATTTAATTATTGTTGTGAAGGAGCGGTTTCTCCTAACACAAGCAATTTTTGCTTAACAGGAGATACCAAACCCTGTAATGTAACTAACTACCTTTGTATAAAGAAATAAATTTATTATTATTATTATTTATTTTATTTATCCCGTTAGCGCAGGCGGGGTGACCATACCATTTTCACTCATCAAAAAAAAAAATTACATAAATTCAATAAAATTTGTACAAAAACGGAATTATACAACTTTGACTTCGTGAATCAGTACGGCGATGACATCATCAGCTTACTAACAACGACCCTGTCACCATGGCGTTAATTCCTTATTGTAATTATGCGATATTTGACATAGAATAGATATATGACATAGAATAGGTCACCACTTCCTTTCCCGTGGGTGTCTCTAAAACCCTAACTGCAGTTGCCAAACCACCTGCCAAGCGTGGCAACTACTGGTAAAACTCCCCTTATGGGAAAGGCTTATATCCAGCAGCTAATGGCTGAAATAATAATAATAAATAGGCTCGGAACCCTGTTTACTAACAGACTGGCCGTATGCTTGTTTACCAACATAGTAGCATAAAAAATCCTCTTAATTATATTAGTATGCTTAAAATTACGCCTAGAGCCAACAATCTTTTTTTTTTATACAACTTAAAATGGCAAACAAGCTGACGGCCCACCTGATGGAAAGTAGTAACCGTCGCCTATAGACATGAGCAGTACCATGGACATAACAGAGTATACTGTTTCGCCCGTGATACCCCCCATGCGTTGCCATTCTTAAGGACTCAGGTGTTATTCCTCTGTACCCAGTAAATTCACGTCATATCCCCCCTTCAAACCGAAACACAGCAATGCAAACAACTGCTTCACAGTTGAAACACGAATGTGACAGAGGTATTAATATATTAAACCTGTTTTTTAAAATTTACCCAAACGACTGCAATTTACTTCACGACAATACAGCGTGAGAATTTCATGAATGAAACTCATACATACATACGTACATTCTAGCAAAATAAATTCATTCTATTTCATAATAGGAAAAAATGTAATCATATTACTATACCAGTAATTTATAATTTATATTTACTGTATATGTTATTTTTCTTTTTACTTAGTTCAATAAAGTGTAAAATAAATAAATAAAATAAATATGTAAACTTTCTAAATAATTTTAAAAACTTTAAATAGAAAAAGAATAGGCTATTAAATAATTTAAAATGTTAGCGATAGTTCATGCAAAACAATTTACGTGGATATAAATCAAGCCAAATTACTTTCCTTCTGCAATTTTTATTGTAATAATAATAATAATAATAATAATTTAGAACCTAGCCGACAGAGTTCGGTACATACAGCGCTCTGGTATGTTTAGCGCGACCGAACTCGAACGATTGCGAAGTGAAGTTGTTCCAGAAGCAAATTCCGCGACCGTAGAGCAACCCATCTCAGACGTGCTACCTAGCGTAGAGGTGGTTGCCGAAACGCTTTCAGAAGCGGATGCGGACGGAACAACTTCCCAGGATATAGAGCATATGAGGAGCATACTAGAGGAGGCGATTCTAGAGATCCGAAGAACTCCCCTCGAAGAGAGACCGAAGCTTCCCCGGATATATCCAAATGTGGCGACGCGGGATGCCATTGAGGCCACAAATGGACTGCTGCCTCAGTACCTTGAGGGCAGCGGTGACCTGGGAGAGACGAGTTCAATCCTGTTTGGCGCTGCGTTGGCAGTATGCCGATATACCGGCGCAAAAATGCCCCGGGCTGGACGTAATATCCAAAGGGATAATATGAAACCAGCCTGGAAAAGAAGGATTGAACGACGGATCGCCCAGGCCAGAGTCCTCATTGGTAGACTGCTCTGCTTCAGGGAGGGCAACACACGCCCGAGAATTATGCGCTCCGTAAAAGAGGCCTTTGCTGGGACAGGTGTACGTCTGTTCCAGCCGGACTTCGGGCACAAACTTACGGAGCGCATAGATGAACTGAAGCAGAAGATCGCTGCATGGGGGAAGCGACTCCGACGGTACTCTGAGAGGGTTGAGAGGTATCAACAGAATCGCCTCTTTATGAGTGATCAACGGAAGTTTTATAGGAACTTGGAGCGCCCAAAACTACAGCCCACAGGACAAAGACCCGAAACAGCCAATTTCGTCGCCTTCTGGAGACAGCTGTGGTCTGAACCTGTGGAACATGAGGAGGGCGCATGGATGCACGATGTTGAGGAAGCATGTGCTCGAATAACGCCGATGAACGCCATTGCCATTACGGAGGAAGACGTGGTTGCCGCGATCCGTCGGGCTCCGAACTGGAAAAGTCCGGGGATCGACGGATTGCAGCACTACTGGTTAAAGGCGTTCTCGGCCAGCCATGCGACCTTAGCCGTGCAATTCCAGAGTGCCCTCGAAAACAGGGCGCTCCCGAACTTCCTTACAACCGGGATCACTCATTTAGCTCCTAAGACGGACGATACCGCGGATCCATCTAAATATCGCCCCATCACTTGTCTTACGACAATATATAAGACGTTAACATCCGTTCTGAGCGCTAAGATCTCTCGTCATGTGTACGAGAATAAGATCCTATCTAGCGCTCAGAACGGATGCAGGGGCGGTAGCCGCGGATCGAAGGAGCTGCTCCTCATTGATGCTGTCGCTGGGCACGTGGTCAAGCGGAACCGTCGGAATTTCTCCGCCGCCTGGATAGATTATAAAAAGGCGTTCGATTCCGTGCCCCATTCATGGCTCCGGAGGATACTCGAGCTGTACAAGATCGACGGTACAGTTCGAGTGTTCTTGGAGGCATGCATGAGGCAGTGGACGACGATCCTGACTATCCAGGGCGAGCGATTGACGGATACCGCTGACCGGATAGAGATAAAGAGAGGAATATTCCAGGGCGATTGTTTGAGTCCACTTTGGTTTTGCCTGTCCCTGAATCCACTCAGTACTTTACTGGAGAATTCGGGGACTGGATTTCAGTATCGGAGAGGAGGTACACGAGTGTCTCACCTTCTGTACATGGATGACTTGAAACTGCTAGCTCCGAGCGTCGAACGCCTGACGGAGCTGCTAAATATCGTAAACGATTATAGCAGCTCTATTAGGATGGCGCTCGGAATAGACAAGTGCGCGGTCCTCCATGTGCAGAGGGGACGGGTCACTCAAACTGAAGGGATCGCCACAGATCCCTCTAATATTAAAACCCTCTCCGAGGCTGAAACATACCGGTATCTGGGCATGTCACAAAACATCGGTGTGAAGGAGACGGATATGAAACAGTCAGTCCGCGAGGAATTTTTTGCGCGCCTTACAAGAGTACTGAAAAGTTCTTTGTCGGGCGCCAATAAAATCCGAGCTTATAACGGCTGGGTCATACCCGTACTCCTTTACACTTTTGGCGTGCTCAGATGGTCTCAAACCGAACTCGAAGCCCTGGATCGGAAAGTCCGCACAACTATGACCCTCCATAGAATGCATCACCCGAAATCGTGAGTCATGAGGCTGTATATCCCGCGGAAAGCTGGTGGTCGAGGCTTGTTAAGCGTTAAGACCATGCACAACCGCGAGATTGACAGCCTCAGGACATATTTTCTGGAGAAAAGAGACGAGGGTTTGCATAGAGAGGTCATAGAATGTGACAAAGGATTCACCCCTCTTTCTCTGGCTAAAGAGGACTGGCGAAAACCCGAAGTTTTGAGTACCTCTCAGCGGGAGGCCGTATGGAAAGAGAAGGAGTTGCACGGAAGGTTCTTCAAAGCCCTTCACGGGCCGTACGTAAACACGAAGACCTCCGTGCACTGGCTACAGTTCGGTGATCTCTTCGGAGAGACCGAGGGTTTTGTCTGTGCAATACAGGATCAGGTGGTTAAGACGAACAATTACCGAAAGCACATTCTGAAGGATGGCACTGAGGACATCTGTCGAGCATGTCGCCATCCTGGAGAGTCACTCAGACATGTGCTTTCGGGTTGTTCAGCTCTTGCCAACACAGAGTACTTGCACAGGCACAACCAGGTAGCCAAAATACTCCATCAAGAGCTAGCTCTGAAGTACGGCCTCGCGAATGAGAGGTTGCCGTACTATAAGTACGAGCCACAGCCGGTCCTCGAAAGCGACAGCGTCAGGCTCTACTGGGACCGATCCATCATCACGGACAGGACTGTTCTTGCGAACAAACCTGATATCGTGGTGATGGACCGGGCACTTTCGAGGGTGTTTTTGGTGGATGTCACCATACCGCATGACGAGAACCTCGTGAAAGCCGAAACCGAGAAGAAGAGAAAATATCTCGACCTGGCTCACGAGGTGACCGAAATGTGGGGGTGACATCTACCGAAATCATCCCAATCGTTATGTCGGTGAACGGTCTTATCCCAACCAGTCTGGAACAACATCTCAGACGGTTGGGATTCCGGGGCGGCTCACTCCCGGGAAAGATGCAGAAAGCGGTGCTCTTAGATTCTGCCCGCATTGTACGCCGGTTTCTCTCCCTGGGGCCCTGAACCCCGGCCGACTGTGCTTCTGCCGGGGGTTAGTTGCCATCTCCTCTCCTTAAGAGGGGAGATGAGAATTTTGGTAAAATTTAAAAATAATAATAATAATTTTTATTTCAGATAATAATAATTTTTTATTTCAGTAATATAATGCAAAAAAAAAAAATAATAACGAAAAAACATTAATTTATTTTATTTATTTTTTATTGTATTCTTTAATGGTGGTCCAATTATGGACCCCATTGAGTACAGAAAGTAGGAGAAAGAAGTTTCTTTAGATAAGATAATGTCTAATAATGTCTTTAGTTGCTGAAATCATTGCACATTCGAAATCTTTGAAAATATTGTAAAATAATGCGTAGCAAATTTATTAATTTATTTATTTTTAACATAAAGACCAAAATAAGAAAACTAGTATACCATAGACCACAAAAGGTTTGATCGTTTTTAAATTTAAAGTTTTATTTTTGATTTTGGGTGTCTTAGTTTATTATTTACTAGCATACCGTCCCGACGTCGCACGGGTGGACATTTTTAACATTTCCCTTCACTGCTCTACTCCTATTGATCGTAGCGTGATGAAAAGTATACTATAACCTGCCCGGGAATATGAAGAATAGTACCAAGTTTCTTTAAAATCCGTCTAGTAGTTTTTGTTTCTATAACAAACATACAGACAGACAGACAAAAATTTTCTTGATTACATTCTTGTCATCAGTATCGATCACTAATAACGCCCTGATAGTAATTTTGGGAAATATATTCCATGTACAGAATTGACCTCTCTACAGATTTATTATAAGTATAGGTGAAGTTGACATTGTTGATTGTAAAACATATTTACTATTGTTATTCAATACTTGTCATATTTAATTTAATTTAATACTTTTTTGTATGATTACACTTAATTTCATACACAGTGTACATTATTTTTTCTTTATTTAAGAGAGTTTATTCTTATTTGAATGACACAATGTACATTGTTTTTTTGAATAAATGACTACTGACTATTCATTTATTTATTTATTTTAAACTTCAATGCACAGTAAAATTACAGTACAGAATTGACCTCTCTACAGATTTATTATAAGTATAGATTTTTCTTTACTTCTGGTATTGATTTTTATTTTTTTTTTTCGCCATATATAATACATAAAGAGAATGTCCAACTGGTAACATTTCCCAACTGTGTTTTACCAAAGAGTCCCTATTTCGTAGTGCCGACGGCAAAAACTATTTACGTAATACAACTTTCGTCAAATTGTCTTGTTTGTGAATGCTTACAAAAAGAACACTGTGTCACTCGAGTGATGGTTTCCTCGTGATACTTGTTTTCTGGTGGAATTTTCAACAAAACAAACTCACAACTTAGATAACAAACCTTTGACGTCGTTAACTGTCCATTGCTAAATATAGCCTCTTCCATAAGTGGTGGTTTTGCCAGTAGTTGCCACGCTTGGCAGGAGGGTTGGCAACCGCAGTTTGCCTTTTAGTGATGTTTTAAGAGGGACGCTGCTGCTCATCCCTCGCCCTCCCTTAGTCGCCTCTTACGACACCCACGAATAAAGAAGGGATGGTTTATTCTATGCCTGGACCACACGGCTAATTATATTAGCAATGATTATTAGAATACAATAGAATACAAATAATCATTATTCAAATAGACTTTATAAGCTCTTTAATTTCTCATTTCTTTCATGAAATATATACATACATACACATATACATACATATACATATACATACATACACATATACATACATATACATACATATACATATACACACATACATACATACACATACATAATTACTATATTACTTCAAATTTGAGCTCATTTCTAACAAATGTGCACGCATATAGTTGTACCAAGGAATAGTATCGAAAAAATACGAATGTATGTATGAAAATCTTTGTCTATATGTCTGAGCATTTATCCATAATATTGTAGCTATCATTTCGATGGGCTGATTACTTAGGATTTTTATTTGTAAGCAGTATTGATCGGATTTAACGCCAACTTTACGTTTAATATTTTTATGACTTCATGCTATTTTTGGAGTTTCTAACCACATAATATATTGTACTTTAAAAAGTTTTATTTCACAAAATTGATATAAATTTGTATGTCACTTAAATATAGTGCCACCGGTCGAGTTGTTTATAATAATTTCGTAATCTTAATTTCTCTTCATCGACAGATAAAACTGTTCTTTAATATATTTCTTGTAATTTTTATTCCTGTCAAGCATTCCGTTATAATTTTTTTACAGAAAACAATAATGAGTATCAGTCTTTTTTATTTTTATTTTAAAAGATCTACAGTCCAGTTTGCTTTCATTAAAAAATTTACTATATAAAAAGTGACTTAATATATTTTTTTAAATACAATATTTCTGAATGATGAATGATTCATTTATTGTTGTTTTATTTATATTTGTTCACCAAATCACCATCGGAAACTAAGATTAGAGGTACGTGGTTAAATATAACAATTTGAACATTTCGTTCAGACTCAAATAGTAATATCATTTCTAAATCTATAGTATCCAGGTTTGGGTGAAAATCAAATAAAGAGTCAAAGGAGAAACATTGTGTTAATTCACATATATTCGAAAGATACTATATTTCACTGTTTTAACTTTATACCTTTTATTATATGGATGATTTTACCAAAAAGATAAATCTGCTTCATTCTTGATACATTTAAATAAGCATCCACGAGAGTGAATCCTTTCGAATTAAACACAGTTCACTCCGAAGATACCACAACCAAAGAAAAAAAAATTAAATCGAATTAAGAATCACTTCCTTTTTGACACCAGTTAACCAATAAACACTTTCTCGTTGATATAACACTTGGAAACCACTGCGAAAGTCGATCGTATTGAATCGAATAAATTATTGTGGTAGGTGTAATTATTAAGAAATACATTGCAATGGCTCGCGACGAACGACGAGTTTTTAGATTTTGTCAGTAAATACGAGTACACAAAAAGTTTTATATTAAACTTTAACAGTTTCTCGTTCAATTTATAAACCTTCATTTTTCTAATTTTTCATTTGTTACGGTTGACATTAATTACATTTTTAATAGCGCAGTTATTAAATATTAACTGCGTGTCCAATTGGATTTCTCGTCGACAACTTTCATGAAATTTTTTTCTTACGCTTAGAAATTTTCCAAATATCTTTCTAACTCTTAATTAAAATAGGAACTGCAATGCAGAATTTTATTTTTCACTACTCTCTATCACAAATTGTCCTTTATTGATCAATATTATGAAATTTATTAGGTAAAATATATAATGAAGAATAATTACAAAATAATGGATGAATCACTTTCAAATTAATTTCAAGTATCGCACTCATAGTGGAATTACTACAATATTGTAAGCATTTAAACAAATACTGAATTCTTTGTTTTACTACTTATCTATTTAGACAGACAGTTAAATCTATATTAAAGGTAATTCACACACATTGACTGCTTAAATTTTAATTCGATCTATGTAAATTAACGAACGCCGGAAATTTTAATTTGACGGTGATGTAATTATTAACATAACAACTCTTTTTCGATGAAAATGTAACAGCCTATATCATAGTTTACAGTATCATTCCTATAGTTTGTATTAAGCGTAATTTTACACAGAATTATAACAGCGAATCCAAATATTTCCCCAAATGGGCGAGCTACTGAAAAAAAATGTGAAACCAACATACCTCGGAACGGTAAAACGGAGTACCAGCCAAATCACGTAACTCCACGTTGTTGCCAATAGAAAAAACAAACTAGAACTTTCTATTCGGCTAATGTACACTGGAATTTTCGTTCCACTAGCACTAGTAACACTGACCACTGTATTTTTATAGTTTTTTTTTTTTTCTTTTCTTTCAACGCGCAGCGCTCAAACACGTCTGGCGGGCGCGGCGTCGTGGATTCAAATGCGTTTGACTGGAACACGGCCGTCTCACGCGCAGCGACTCGAAACCTAAACACATACATACACTCACATAAACGGCGTCCTTATATAAAAGCAGTATATAATTTGGACTAGAGGGACGGAAAAGCACGATTACAGTTAAATTTCGTGATTCTGATGACATCTCCCATTTTAATTAAGGGTTTTTGGATTTGATTGTTTTATACGTAGGCACTTATTTAAACTAATAACTGATTCTCTCAACTTATACCTTGATATTTAATAGTTTTTTGTATCAACCCATTTTTTATACCACCAAAGTGGCAAATAAGCCTACGGCTCACCTTTTTTTTTATACAGCTTAGAATGGCAAACAAGCTGACGGCCCGCCTGATGGAAAGTGGTAAACGTCGCCTATAGACATGAGCAGTACCATGGACATAATAGAGTATACTGTTTCGCCCATGATACCCCCTATGCGTTGCCATGCCTGAGGACTCGGGTGTCATTCCTCGGTACACTGTAAATTCACCTAATGGTAAGTGGTTACCGTAGCCTATAAACACCTGCAATACCAGGGGCATTACGCGCGCGTTGTCGACCCTGAAGAAATCTCTTTACCCCTTTTTTTTTAAGAACCCCATGGTTTTGTCTCTTGGACAAACTTCTTGGTTAAATCGTATAAATTTTGATACCTTACTAATTTTATATTATAAATATGACAGAGATATCTCTTACATGGTCACAATTTTTTTTTAATTAATATAATTGTTATGGTAATTCTAGCTACGCCAGAGAAAAAGGCTTTGTCGGGAATGAAGTCTATCGATACCTATTGCTAACATTGATTATAGGTTTACTGCCTTACAAAACCTTAAGGAAACCTTGCTTGATAAACTTATTGGTCTAACTCCATCTTCTTTTTCAAAAAAAAAACGGATAAAGAGCTTTCTTCAGGGTCGGCAATGTGCGCGTAATGCCCCTGGTATTGCAGGCGTTCATAGGCTACGGTAACCGCTTACCATCAGGTGGGACGTATGCTTGTTTGCCACCTCAGTGGTATAATTATTATCCTCACCTCATTGTTACCCCGCTAGCTTAAACCAAAAATGGCGGGGTTACCATTAAAAAAAACTCATCAAATTTTACACAGTATTTAGTGAAAAAATAATTATATAATTGTATGCCTTCAATTAATTAACGATTAAGCAGTTAATTGGAAATCTAAAAATAATTAAAGTTAAAATAAGCACGGCTGTAGGAATGGTTCGTCACGGGGATACTTCAATTTCGAGGTCACGTTCTACCATAAAAACATACAATCTAATAATTATACCAACATCCACACTATTAATTTTGTAAGTACTTAGTTTTTAGAATTCCGTATCTCCAAAGGAAATCAGAACCCTTACAGGATCACTTCATTGTCTGTCCGTCCATCCGTCCGTCTGTCAAGACCCTTTTTCTTAGGAACGCGTGGAGGTATCAAGTTGAAATTAATATCATATACTCAGGTCTGCGATCTTTTAAAGCAGTGAAAAAATCAAGCTTCTAAATCGACACAATCAGAAGATATGGACGTTTATGTTCCATTTATATCGCATATTTGGACATTTCCAAAGGGAATCGAAACATATAGAGTTCCGTTGACCTAGAATCATGGAATTTGACAATGTCATGAGAACACACAAGAACTAATGTCATGTAGCACAAATAAAAAAAAAAAGGAAAAACATAAATATGTAGTTATTTCATAAAAAAAAAACCAGCATGATTATGTACGAAATCCTCGTTGCGCGAGTCCGGCTCGCACTTGATCGGCTTTTTTTTTTATTACAATGACAAACAAGCTGACGGACCCACCCGATGGAGAGTGGTATGGCATGGGTAATATCAATAACACTCCGGTATCTATATATTGGTTTGCTCCGTACACTGACGGTGGAAAAAACGGTCATAATTCAATATATCTGTCGGATATTTATACTAATTTTCATCGGGTGTTTCGTTTCGATATTATATATTGGATGAACGATATTGTATCTATTTATTATTGACCATAGATATTGTAACTACAATATATAAATATTGCTGTATATTTACCAGAGGGAGACTTTGTACAAACGTCGTTTGCTTGGGCACCTCTGTCCCATTCGTGTTTCAACCGTGAAGCAGTTGTGTTTGCATGGCTGTGTTTCGGTTTGAAGGGTGAGATATGGCGTGAATTTACTGGGTACAGAGGAAGAACACCTAAGTCCTCAGGAATGGCCACGCATGGAGGGTATCATGGGCGAAACAGTACACTCTGTTATGTCCATGGTACTGCTCGTGTGTATAGGCGACAGTTACCACTTTATATCAGGTGGGCCGTCAGCTTGTTTGCCATTCTATATTGTATATTTTTTATAATACAACTTAGAATGTTTATATACTTTTTCTTTTATATTAATACCTGCCTACTATGTGCTTTTTATTTTTATTTCTAATCTTAATAAATTTCTAATTCTAATAAATTTCTAATCCTAATAAATTTTTAATCCTAATAAATTTCTAATCCCAATAAATTTCTAATCCTAATAAATTTCTAATCCTAATAAATTTCTAATCCTAATAAATTTTTAATCCTAATAAATTTTTAATCCTAATAAATTTCTAATCCTAATGAATTTTTTATCCTAATAAATTTCTAATCATAATAAACTTTTAATCCTAATAAATTTCTAATTCTAATAAAATTTTAATTCTAATTTCTATAACATTAAAAGTAAGTCCAACCGTTCGCCGTCCACAACTTTCATAGGAAAGACATCAACTGCCACTTTCAATGAAAGTATGTACAGACAGGACAGTGCTACGTAGTTTGCGAGCGAACCGCTGCGCTGTGATCTAAATATAGGCTTTAACCAGTGAAAGACATACTATTTCGTTGTTATTAATTTAAAATCACTTAAGTTGATGTTTCTTGTTATATTGTATTAATAAATAAATCGTTTATTTGCACAAATATAGGTACAGTTGTTTTGATATTTAACATTACGTAGAGTACTAGACGTATATACGTTTTACTATCATGGCATAAATTAGAGATGGTAATATACAGAAATATTTTAGTTACAATATCTATTTTTTTTTAATGGATGATAATGGAATGGTAACTCCCGTCTGCGCTATCGGTGTACACCGGCGAGACACCAGTGTGGGATGATAGATTTATTTATTTATTTATTTGAATGATAAAGAAAGAGCAGGTCAGTTAGCCCATCGTGATGAATACACCTGGAATTCAGTATGATGGTTTCCAGGGGGGACCGCGTGGAGGTCGACCTGATGAGGTATATTGCCAGCAATAGGACTGGTAGTCCGCATAGCTGACCCGTTTTTCTTGAATCTAAGAAGATAGAGTGTCTCCATCAAGTCAGCATTTCTATGGAGGCACTCTATCTATATAATCTAAGATTCTAACTTAACATATAGGTAGGATATGTTCGAAAATAAGGCGAAACCGCGGGCTAAAGTAGTCTCTTTAGTCTGTCATATTCTATATAACTCCCGAACCATTCACAAAGCAATCACGGCCGCCCAATTAATTTCAATTCACAGAAAAACCCAAACTGTAAAAATAGTTTTATTACAAAAGCGAATGGTTACTGAGCTCAATATTGCACCATTAGAAGTAATTATAATTTAAAAAAGGAATGAACAAAAAGATGCCACGGAGACAGGTGGATGTATAGTCGTCCCGCTCTAACGTACGGGACACTGTGTATGCGGGTCTCGCTCTACCGGAAGACGCCGATGGATAAACTGTAACGGCTGATTGTCGTAACTGACTTTTATAATGTGAAGGCACTCAAAGTTTAACATATTCAATTTATTAAAAAAAAAAGTAAATGTCAAAGTGGTTACCGGTTTATAATTTCTAAATTAGTACTTAGATTTTTATCTTCTTTAAAGGATGGTGGTTTTTTAATAGGTTTATTTTTGATGGGTGAAAATGGTATGGTAACCCCGCCTGCGCGGGGGGAAAGGGATTGTTAGTGATGGAGACAGAGAATCCCATTGCTAGCAATATACCCAACCAGGTCCACCTCCTCGCGGTTCTCCCTGGAAACTATCATGGTTAATTCCTGACGAATTCATCATGATGGGCTAACTGGCCTGTTTTCATTCTCATCTATCACCCTTCACTGGTGCTCCGCCAGCGTATCCCGTTAGCGCAGGCGAGGTTACCATATCATTTTCACCCATCAAAAAAAAAATAATGTAGTACAAAAGGCGGTCCTATTGCTAAGCAATCTCTTCCAGACAACCTTTTGTTTTACTAATATCCTTTATTCATTTATTTCGGAGATGTTTTAAGAGGAAGGCTGCTGCCAATCCCTCGCCCTCCCTCAGCCGTCTGGTCCAGGTCGAGTTACCATTCCATTTTCACCCATCAAAAAAAAAACCCCCGCCTGCGCTAACGGGATACGCTGGCGGAGCACCAGTTAAGGGTGATAGATGAGAATGAAATTAGGCCAGTTAGCCTATCATGATGAATTCATCAGGAATTAACCATGATAGGTTCCAGGGGGAACCGCGAGGAGGTCGACCTGGTTGGATATATTGCTAGCAATGGGATTCTGTCTCCATCAGTAACAATCAATTTCCCCCTTTTTTAATGAGTGATAATGGAATAGCAACCCCTCCTGGGTTATCAGTATACGTTGGCGGTACACCAGTGAAAGATAGGTGAAAATGAAAGCAGGTTAGTTAGTCGATCGCGAAAAATTCCACAAGAATTAACCATGATTGTTTTAGTAACGCTTAGCAAGCGGATTGGTAACCGCAGTTTGGTGATGTTTTAAGAGAGACGCTGCTGTCCATCCCTCCACCATAAATTCCCTTAGGCTCTTACGAGAGCCATGGAAAAGGAAAAGATGGCCCACTCTATACCGGGACTACGCGGTGATTATTACTATAATTGGTTACTAAATATACCTTCGGAAGTCAATCGATGGCGTGTTGAGATTTTGCTATAATCTTATTTACTTGGTTTCTAAATTATTGGTTTGGTTTGGATGACTGAATTGTTGTCGAGTAGTGGAGTTTGAAGGGTGGGACTCGAATATCATAGTCCTCAAGAATGACAGTGCATGGAAACTACATACCATGGGCATCACAGCGTACAATCAACACTATAGGCCGCAGTTTCTTATTAACTTGTTTGCTCGATTGCAAATCTAAGTATCATAATTTTTTTTATACAACTTAGAATGGCAAACAAGCTGACGGCCCACCTGATGGAAAGTGGTAACCGTCGCCTATAGACATGAGTAGTACCATGGACATAACAGAGTATACTGTTTCGCCCATGATACCCCCCATGCGTTGCCATTCTTGAGGACTCGGTTGTTATTTCTCTGTACCCAGTAAATTCACGCCATATCCCACCCTTCAAACCGAAACGCAGCCATGCAAACACAACTGCTTCACAGTAGAAACACGAATGGTACAGAGGTACCCAAGCAATCGACTTTTTTACAAAGTCTCCCTCTGGTAAAAAAATATTATATACTACTTTTAAAAAACTAAGCAGGTTTCGTTTAATCTGGATCGTTTAATCTTCAAAACTGCTTAGTTTTAAGCTCCAAATGAAATGATCGTTCAAAATATAGTTCAGAGTATGCTAATTAAAGTAAAAAAAGATGCACGTTTGAGAACCACTGTCTGTATAACAAAGCCCGCGCGATGTGCGCACGCGCCGCCCGCTTCTAGTTTCGTCTATTGTCTACGTGCCGAAAGATCATATCAATTGTACTCCCCAGTGGTATTATACATTTTTTATACAGCCACGGTGACAAACAAGCATACAGCCAGTCTGATGGTAAACGATCACTGTATGAATGCCTGCAACACTAGGGGTGTCACGTGCGCGTTGTCAACCCTGAAGAAACCTTAATGTACTCTTGTGAAGAACCCCATACTGTAGTCTCTGAGAAGAACCTCGGCAGGAGGGGAAAAGGGATTGTTAGCAATGAATTTTGACAGCTCCATTGCTAGCAATATGCTATTTAGTCTACCTATTAGGTCAATCTATACGTATTTCCCCCTAGAAAACATCGTGAACAATTCTTCACTGGTGCCCCGCCGGTATATACCGATAGCGCGGGTGATGTTACCATTCCATTATCATCAATAACAACAAAAAATAAAAAAAAACCTTGACAGGAGCTCATGCCATAACCTGAACGTTCGCGGGAGGTAACTTCTCTCAAACCGCACTGTACAGGGGGGGGGGGGGGAGGAAGGAATTGTTAGTAATGGGGAGGTTAGTCGCTAATACAATCAATATACCCTATCATCGCTCAATCAGCGCTGTAGTGTTTCTGACACTACAGCAAAATGCTGAGCACGGACCTCATTTTGCAGGTATTGCGACGCACGCACACACACACACACTCATTTTGGATGAAACTGTGATAATACGACATGTTTTTTTTTTCTTTTTTAATTTTATATTCTATATATATATATATATATATATATATATATATATATATATATATATATATATAATATACATGTTGTGTATAGTTTCGTTGTTATAATTCTTAATATTTTTTTTAACCCCTGTGTGGATGTAGTCGCATATTTCTGTAGAATAAAGTTGCTTTCTTTCTTTCTTCTATCAGGCCGACCTCCACGCGGTACCCTCTGGAAACCATCGTGACAAATTTATCATTGAACTCGTCATGATGGGCTAACTGATCAGTCTTTTCATCCTCACCTATCATCCTTCACTGAGGCCCTACCAGTATATACCGATAATGTAAACGGGGTTATCATTCCATCATTATCTCTTAAGAAAACCGCACTGTATGATATAGGGGGGAAAAGGATTGTTAGTAATGGAGACTAAAAATCCCATTGCTAGAAATATACCCTGTCAGGTCGACCTCCTCGTGGTTCCCCCTGGAAACCATCGTGATTGATTTACTATTAGATTTGTCACGGTGGGCTAACTGACCTGCTTCATCCTCACCTATCATCCTTCACTGGTGCCCCGCCAGCGTATCCTGATAGCGCAGGCGGTGTCACCATTCCATTATCACCCATTAAAAAAAAATCCCTTCCCCCCCCTATTTTTAAAGTTTTTTTTTTATTCTATTTAGAATGGCAAACAAGCTGACGGCCCACCTGATGGAAAGCGGTAACCGTCGCCTATAGACATGAGCAGTACCATGTACATAACAGAGTATACTGTTTCGCCCATGATACCCCACATGCGTTGCCATTCCTGAGGACTCAGGTGTTAATCCTCTGTACCCTGTAAATTTACGCCATATATAAACAATACAAATGAATATAATATTTAATGTCTCACACGATGATGTAGTCACGAAGGGAAACCCTGAGAACGGTCAAGGTTCAGCAGTTACCCGCCACGATTAACAGGAAATACCTTTATATAGGTCCCGTTCGTATGAATAATTTGGACGTATTCAATTGACGGGAATTTTGGATGAAACATGGCAGGGAGCGAGCCTACCACTGTCTCGCGGATATTTATTTTTTTATTGATAATAATGTAACCCAGTCTACGCTATTGGTATACGCTGGCGGGGCACCAGTGAGTGATGATAGGTGACGATGAAGCAGGTCAGTTAGCCCATCGTGACGAACTCCACTGGAATTAACCACGATAGTTTCCACGAGGTCGACCTGATAGGGTATATTGCTAGCAATAGGACTGGTAGTTAACAATCCCTTCCCCCCCCCTATTACAGAATTCATCTAGAATAACCCAGGATGTTTTCTAGGGGTGACCGCGTGGAGATCGACCTAACAGAGTATATAGATTACCCCTAAAGGAGTGAGATAGGGAATGCTGTTATTTAGGTGGCAAATTATTATTAATTTTAAGTTAGAGAGATAGAGTTTAAGTTTGGCCTTTTCCAAAGTAAATAAAATGGTTTACCATATTTGAAAATACCGTTCTTCTAAACAGGTAAAAAGGGCGTGTTTAATGAATTCCATGAGGACGAAGTCGCGGGTAACAGTTATAGTTTATAAGACTGTAACGGAAAAGTGATTCCTACGAGAAATCGAATACCACTCGCGAGCAAAGCCGCAGACCAAATCTAGGTTCAAAAAAAGCTTAATAACTCGCCGTAATGATAAGTGAAGATGATAGGTGATGATCGGGTCAATTGGTCTACCGCGAAAAATTTTTCGGAAATTATTTCCAGGAGAGACCGCGTGGAGGTCGATCTGACAAAATTTATTTTTAATAAAGTAACAAGTCCTCATAGTCTCCATTATTAACTTATAATTATTAACTATATGAAAATGGGTGATTTTTGACACATTTTTTCATAGTACCTACTTGTATATATTCGTGTTCTTGTCTGCTCACCCACAGATTATGAGCATAGCGCGATGTTCCTGCCAGTTTAATTCATACAGAGTGTCGGCCGTTACGACCAGTTGTACTTTCTTCGTCGCGGTCCGCCGCGCGCGCAGCCGGGGTTTGCGACTAGTGATGGAGGCGATAGTATCGATGTATATATATATTTTTTAATATTAGCATAATATACTTTTTTTTATACAACTTAGAATGGCAAACAAGCTGACAGCCCACCTGATGGAAAGTGGATGAAATTAAGATAAAGGTATTAGCCCTGTGGTCCCGGCATAGAACAGGCCACCCCTTTCTTTCCCGTGGGTGTCGTAAGAAATGACTAAGGGAGCGAGGGATGGGCAGCAGCGTCGCTCTTAAAACATCTCTAAACAAGACTACGGCTGCCAATTCGCCTGCCGAGCGTGGGAACTTCTGGCAAAACCCCTCAAGCCCCCCCTTGAGGGATTTTTGGCTTGTGTTCATCAGTAAACAGTTAAAGGCTGATATATTAAGATAAAACATTCAACATGAGTTGACAAACATAAGAAGTACTGTTCTTGTGAACCGAATGAAGAACCTTCTTTTTTTGAAGTCGGTTGGAAACACAACTAAATATGTTACTCTTTGATACAGGTAATGTAGCTTTCTATAGATGAAAGATTTTTTTAAATTAACTGAGTTATTTTTTTTTATACAACTTAGCTTAGGGCAAACAAGCTGACGGCCCACCTGGTGGAAAGTGGTAACCGTCGCCTATAGACATGAGCAGTACCTTTATACCTTCCTTTTTTAAAGGCCGGCAGCATACCTGCAATACCTTTATTGTTGTGGGTGATCATGTGCGGCGGTAGTCACTTACCATCAGGTGAGACGCATGCTCGTTTGCCTCCTGTGTTTAAAAAAAATATATAACTCAACTAACAAACTTCCACGATATATTTTTTATTAATTAATACTTGGAGAGGATCCATTTATCGACACCTTATAAAGTTTACACGTCTCACCACTAAAGTCCTAGCGGAAGCACAATAATTGTGCGCCGTCTTCCCCCAACACTGTAGGTACCATCCACCGTCCACTCCTACTAATAATTTCTTTTTACTTATTATTAAACATACCTGCTCCCCCGTAGAAATAACTTAACGTACTACCATAGCTTACATTGGATTTAAAGACTGTTTTAAAACAATAGAATTGGTATAATCATATAAGTTTCACCAGAGGGAGACTTTGTACAATAGTCGATTGCTTGGGTATCTCTGTCCCATTCGTGTTTCAAGCATGAAACAGTTGTGTTTGCATTGCTGTGTTTCGGTTTGAAGGGTGGGATATGACATGAATTCACTGGGTACAGAGAAATAACACCTGAGTCCTCAGGAATGGCAAAGCGTGGGGGGTATCATGGGCGAAACAATATACTCTGTTATGTGCATGGTACTGCTCATGTCTATAGGCGACGGTTACCACTTTCCATCAGGTGGGCTGTCAGCTTGTTTGCCATTCTAAGTTGTATAAAATAAAAGTTTATAAGCCTTCAATTCCTTTCGTATGGGTGTCGTAAGAGGCGACAAAGCGAATGGTCGAGGGATGGGCAGCAGCGTCCTTCTTAAAACATCTTGAAAGCCTAACTGCGGTTGCTAATCCGCTTACCAAGTGTATTAAATAAAACCTAGTCGGATGCTGAATGTGGACAGTCAAAAGCTAATATTATATAATAAAATATTCTATCGTATATTCTAGAGGTAAGAGGAAGAGGAAGACCGAGGAATAACTACATGGGACTGATAAAGGAAACACTGGGTGTCATGTCGTATAGGGAGGTCAAGGATATGGCCTGGGATAGAGCTGGCTGGAAGAAGATGCATGAATTAGTTGCACCGACAAGAGGAAACTCTTAAATGAAAAAATATTCTAAAAAATAATATACAATCAAATCGTTTTGTTTACAAAATCTTTTAAATCGACATTTTTTATGAGTCTACTGCTTAGTTCGAAATATTGTTATCTGTTTAGAAGAATTCACAGTTACTTTATTCTATTCGTTTATGTAAAAGTTAATTTTACATATTATGTAATAATAATAAAATATAAAACTTAGAAACGAGAAGACGATTTCAAAACTCCGCGAACTGGGATTTTTTTATGCAACTCAGCATGGCAAACAAGCTGACGGCTCACCTGATGGAATGTGGTAACCGTCGCCTGTAGACATGAGCAGTACCATGGACATAACAGCGTATACTGTTACGCCCATGATACCCCCCATGCGTTGCCATTCCTGAGGACTCAGGTGTTATTTGTAAAATCACCTGTAACTTGTGGAATCTAGTAATCCAAAAAAATATTACCTCATTGAATACCAGAGGGAGACTTTGTACAAAAGTCGATTGCTTAGGTTCCTCTGTCCTATTCGTGTTTCAACCGTGAAGCAGTTGTGTTTGCATGGCTGTGTTTCGGTTTGAAGGGTGATATTAAATAACTGGGTACAATGAGATATCACCTGAGTCTTATGGAAGATTTTTTGCAAATGCAATGGACATAACATACTCTGTTATGTCCATGGTACTGCTCATGTCTATAGGCGACGGTTACCACTTTCCATCAGGTGGGCCGTCAGCCTGTTTGCCATTCTAAGTCGTATAAAAAAAAAACGTACTTATATGCAGTCAGTAAATGTATTAAATAAAGACATAGTCGGTGTTGAATGTAGAACCTTTAGATACATACATATCTGTCACGCCTGTCTCCCATTAGGGTAGGCAGAAACAATGGAATGCCAAATGCTTCGATTCAAACAAACCTCTTAAACATAGAAATATGAATTGTATGATAAAAAAAAAACGTATAAACCATGCAATACAAAAGTTTAAACTAAATACTCTTAGCAGTAATAAAATATATTGACTCATTCTTGAACGTATTTACGTAAAATGGTATGGTAACATATTACATTTCTATATTGCAATATGCGCTAATCAGATATATCTTACAGGTGTGGCAAAGCTACACTATCTGGTTATCACGCGGTTCGCCCGTGGAAGACGTGATTTTTTTTTTTGATGGGTGAAAATGGTATCGTCACGATGGGCTAACGGGACCTGCCTTTTCATCCTCAACTGTCATAGATGAGCCCCGCCAGAGTATCCCGAAAGCAGGCAGTGTTACTATTCCATTATCACACTTATAAAAACTGCAGGCTTCAGAGATGTTTTAAGAAGAACGCTGCAGCTCATTTAGAACTGATCATAGCATAGATTAACAATGGAATTATACTGATTTACCCAGACAAAGCTGCGGTATAAAGTAAACTTATACTAATAACTAGATTGTAAAGGTCATCTTGTACATTGTCGTAAAGTTAAACAATTTAATAACGTCATCCTATGGTCATACGCAGGACTTGGGCAAACTAGGATCGTATAGATAAAAATCACATATCTGCACAGCGAGATGCGGCAATAAAGCATTATACAATGTATGTGATTACAAAATTATGTACTCGTATTTCGAAAATACCTCCAACGTATTGGTACAATGCGCATCACTTGACGTCATGAAAGATTTTTTTTTTTACTACTTCGATCTTTTATGAAAATTGTAGTGTTATTTTATGCAACTTAGAATGGCAAACAAGCTGACGGCCCACCTGAATGGAAAGTGGTAACCGTCGCCTATAGACATGAGCGGTACTATGAACATAACAGAGTATATTGTTTCGTCCATTATACCCCTAATGCGTTGCCATTCCTGAGGACTCAGGTGTTATTCCTCTGTACCCTGTAAATTCACTGCCTTATCTTACACTTCAAGTAGGAAACACAGCCATGCAAACACAACTGCTTCACGGTAGAAACACGAATAGGACAGAGGTACCCATGCAATCGACTTTTGTACAAAGACTCCCTCTGGTAATTATTATTGTCATTTATTTATTTACACTTTATTGCACCAAGTAAAAAGAGAGACAAATACAGTAAATATTAATTGTACAAAGCAATCTCTTCCAGACAACCTTTGGGTAGAGGACATTGGGGAAAAGACAAAGAGTGGGTGGCGCACTATTACATAAATATTATCATATATAGATACATACATACATACTCATACATATATATTATATCAATTAAATATATACACTGGCACAAGCACACATACAACAGAAAAAAAAAAAAATAACGAAGGAGAATATAGTAGTTTAATAGATTAGGTAGTGAGTTCCATAGACGATTATTTATTATTGTCATTACATTGGCACAAGCAAACTCGCGGGATACAGTAGGTGAATAGATTAGTGAATCTACTCACCAGAGACGTCTTAATCGCAATTCTTTTATACAATATTATTTCATAGGAAACGTTAAAGTTACGGTCGAGTAGTTGCAACCCTCTTGATTATTTGTACCTACTCCTACATTAAAAATACAACAAAAAAAAAGTAGAAAGTCCGAGTCGAATCTATTTATAGTCCGTCTCATACGTACTTGTGTAGTTTTCGTTAGTTTTTTTTTTTTTTTTTTTTATACAACTTAGAATGGCAAACAAGCTGACGGCCCACCTGATGGAAAATGGTAACCGTCGCCTATAGACATAAGCAGTACTATGGACATAATAGAGTATACTGTTTCGCCTATGATACCCCCCATGCGTTGCCATTCCTGAGGACTCAGGTGTTATTCCTCTGTACCCAGTAAATTCACGCTATATCCCACCCTTCAAACCGAAACACAGTTATGCAAACACAACTGCTTCACGGTTGAAACACGAATGGGGCAGAGGTAGCCAAGCAATCGACTTTTGTACAAAGTCTCCCTCTGATTCCCTCTCGTTCAAGTCCCACTGCTGAACATGGCTTATTGAAAGAAAGGAAAAATATTTTTTTTAATCTAGTGTACATAAATATTTTTGGATAGTATTTTTCTTTATTATTTTACTGAAAAAGGGCCAAATTAAAAGTACCCATAACCGGCGAGCGTGTATGAAAAGATTGATGAATGTGGAAGAAGCAAAAGAGGTTTGTTTGAATCGAAGCATTTGGCGTTCCATTGTTTCTGCCTACCTTAATGGGAGACAGGCGTGACAGATATGTATGTATGTATTTTACCGCCCATTCCAAATGCAATTTTAGCTAAGAAGAACAGACAAGAAGCTAAGTTGTTGCTATTTTCAAAAAGTTCAATTTATAAATTAAGCCTTTGTCTAAATCATTACCATCATCCTATGATGACACTGAATCTGATAAATAAATTTCCAACGATAGCCTACGCATTACTAACTATCCCTTCCTCTTTAACATTTAATATATTCTGTACAATAGTAACTCGAACTCGACTCGCGTCAGAGATGTTCTTCTCTAGAAATCTGTCCGATTCTGGAATAAGGGCATACGTGTATGCCACCCTGGCCTTCCAAACCGCTGCAGTGTCCCAGTCCTTTCCGCAACTTCTGTGTCCCCCCTTTCCATTCCCACATAAGTCCTTCCTCTTGTTTAGCAATTTCCTTTAAGCATTTCTAACGTTCCCTTCCTTTTTTCATCAATCCTTTCCTCCATACCGTGGCGGAACCCATCAACAAATGCATTCCGAAAGAGGGTTGACGTCAGGCAGGCGATCGGTCGTTAAACTATAAGCCAAATCTTTTTGTAATATGAATAAAAAACAAATTACGTCGACTCCATATAATCATTGGGATAAGGGTAGGAAAAAGAAGACAATAGTAAACTTGAAAGTTTGCAAGGATGTATGAACAGCCATACATACATATCCATATATACAAACATCCACATGTTTGTTGCGTAGTTCAGTAAAAAATATCCGTTATAATTACTATCCCCAGGGGGGGGGAAGGGGTTGTTAGTAATGGAGACTGAGAATCCCATTGCTAGCAATATACCCAGCCAGGTCGACCTCCTCGCGGTTCCCCCTGGAACCATGATAGCATGGTTAATTCCTGATGAATTCATCATGATGGCCTGTTTTCATTCTCATCTTTCACCCTTCACTGGTGCTCCGCCAGCGTATCCCGTTAGCACGGGCGGGATCACCATAGCATTTTCACCCATCAAAAAAAAAATTACTACCCCCTCCCTCCGCCCTCTCAACAAATAAGTAAGTATAAGCTTATGATTAGAACTCATTATATAACCGCGAAAATCTAAAAAAGATAATAGGTTTCAATTTATTTTTAACTGGCACTGTTATGGTACCATCTAAAGTTATTTTTGAACCATGACGCAAGGATCTGTCTGTTAATGTAACCGGCTCGGAATTAACACTTCGTGACGAACTTGTCATAAAATAAATCCAAGCAAGACAATAACATAATAACAACGTATTTACAAAATTTAATTTGTATAATTCCTTTTTATATGGGCTGTAAAATCCCAATGATGGGCAAATTACAATGGCCTCTTGTTTATTTTGCCAGATATTTGTAAGTCAATGTTTAGTTTTGTTTAACTTACACGTGACAACCCTAGCGTTGTGGGGGGAAGAGACTAGTATTTTTATGGGTGATAAGGGAACCCCACCCGCGCTATCGGTATACATCGGCAGGGCACCAGTGAAGGATGATAGGTGAGAACGAAGCAAGTCAGTTAGTCCAACGTGACGAATTCAACAGGAATTGTTCACGATGGTTTCCAGAGGGAACCACGTGGAGGTTGACCTAATAGGGCATACTGCTAGCAATGGGGCTGCCACTGCTAACAAACCCTTTCCCCCCGGGAAGCGACTGTTAATAATGTGGAATACCAGTCCCTTTGCTAGCAATATACCCTGTCAAGTCGACCTCCCCGTGATCCCCTCTGAAAATACCAGGTATATTCATCACGATGGGCAAACTCTGGTGAGGCACCAGTGAGGGATGATAGGTGAGGATTAAAAGGCAAGTCAGTTGGCCCATAGGGCCCAGAGTAAATAGATCAACCAGATAGGGTATAGTGCTAGCAATGGGGTATTTAGATCCCATTACTAACAAACCCCTTTCCCCCTAAGAGCCATTATTTTATATTGCGTTACATACTTGCCATTGTATTCGGTTCTTTTTCTGCCTGACATAGTATTCTACAACCTCTTACCAAGGGGGGAAAGGGGTTGTTAGTAATGGGGACTGAGAATCCCATTGCTAGCAATATACCCAACCAGGTCGACCTCCTCGCGGTTCTCCCTGGAAACTATCATGGTTAATTATTGATGAATTCATCATGATAGGCTAACTGGCCTGTTTTCATTCTCATCTATCACCATTCACTGGTGCTCCGCCAGCGTATCCCGTAAGCACGGGCGGGAGCACCGTAGCATTTTCACCCATCGAAAAAAAAACCTCTTACCAATTATAAGGATTACAGTGACAATACGAACGTTAAACAAAATATTTCTTTTTTATACAACTTAGAATGGGCAAACAAGCTGACGGCCCACCTGATGGAAAGTGGTAACAGTCGCCTATAAACATGAACAGTACCATGGACATAACAAATAATACTATGTAAATTGGTGGCGATTCAGTCAAATTAAACTTGTGTTTAGTATTAGATGACAGACGGGTTGCAACGATGATGATGATGAAATATGAAATCCAGGAATTGTATAATATTTTAAATATTTACATAGTTACAATACTTGCCTATCTTCCTAGGAAGAGGCGTAAATTATACCCACAAGTTACGTGGATGCCGGTTATAAAAACGATAAAATCACAGCGAACATAAGCATAGCCAGCGGTAATGTACGGACGGACGTCGACGCTAATTATGTATACATATATGTATATCAATTATGTGCCAGCTTCACGTGCGAGCGGTATAGAAATAACTAAAGCTACGCGGTAAAACGGGACGAGTACAGTCATCTGTTATGTGGCATAAGTGTGCGCACGCGACGACTTTTTATTGCACTCACGCACACGTGTACAGTTCTTGCTCGTGTGCGTATGTGTTATTGTGTATGTGTGTGTGGTATGCGAGCGTGTGTGTGTTTATGTTTTAACGGAAATTTCTAGTAGGTATACCTACATATAATGTTATACTTGACATTACGATGCGAGATTATAATCAGAAAATTGTAGAAAAATTGTTGTCTACTCTAATTGTGTTATTGTGAAAGTATATATTTTAATATCATACTAATGCACATTTCAAACTATATTTATAAGTATAAACCTATTTATTATAGGAATTAAGTACTAAAGTAAAAAAGTATTTAATTTGAAAGAAGGGCATATACGATTTTTTTTCAATAATTAAATAAAGTTATTCAATAAAATTACATATATAACCTTTATTTTAGTTTAGTTTCCAAAATTAAACGACTAAATATATAATTTAATATTTTTTGTTTTCCTTTTTTTTGTATATATATACTTTTAGCTGCCTTTTTGGGTATTGTATCTATTACTTATCTGTTGTTATTTGTGTTCTGTAAGTAAGGCAAATAAATTATATATCTATGTATATATTGCATAACGGCCCATACATATTGATGTAAAAAAACCCTAGATTCTCACACAGAAATGAAACATACAAGGGTTATGAAATAAAATTAAAAAAAAAATGGAACAACGTAACTGTGAAATCTATTGCTCACCGTGAATATTAAATACCTAGACATTACACTTTCATAAAAATTTTATAGAATAGTTCCCTAGCACAGAGTAAGGATAATCTGAGGGGCCTACAATGAAATATTTTTCAAAACTTCGGGGCACAGCAAAACACAAATTTGATGTTAAAATTACATTATAGTACATACTGTTTAATACTATTAAACATTTAAAAATATCATTTATTTATTTTATTTATTTATTCTTTATTAAAATATTGGTACTAAAGGCAAACTAAATACTATATAGCATTCTCTCGCAGTCAACCGTTGGCGAAACAGAAATGTGATTGTGCGGTGAACAATTGGAAATTGTTGTAAATAAACTTACGTACTTGTTTAATATAGTCAAATATAATTAATAATTACATTATATGATATATGTCATACCAATAATAGATTAGAAATCCGTGTTAAGTCTCAAAGTATTACAAACTTGTTTATCTACTGCATACTAAATTTTTGTTTTGTTGTGCCTCGAAATTTTAGAAAATATTTCATTGTAGGCCCTCAGATTATCCTTACTCTACGCTAGGGAACTATTTTATAATTTTTTTATGAAAGTCTAGGTATTTAATATTCACGGTAAGCAATAGATTTCACAATTACGTTGTCCTATTCTTTTTTTGTTTATTTCATTTCTCTTGCACGTTTCATTTCTGTGTGAGAATCTAGGGTTCTTTTTACATCAATATGTATGTATGGGCCATATTTATTTGCAAGTTACAGACGTATCCATATTGACTTACAAATCATTCCTTTGGACTATTACGGTAGCATTTACGATGAACGGAATCCGTACAGTAGTTTTCGTCATTCCATCAATCCAGCCGTCCGTTCGTTACAAATTTTCGGATTTATTATACATATTAACAGTACATCTTATCTTATTTTTTTCGCATATGGGGTCAGCTAAACCGATGCACGTCGACCCATACGGATCTTTTGTGCTTCCCCCTGCCTTATACCATCATTTCACAGATCCTATGTGTTACCGTAACGATATCCCGCGGTTTAAGATATCTGTAGTCCCCTGGCTCTGGATAAGCCGTTCCCAGTAGACTCATACGCATACTTGCCAACGAATCGCAGTTGCACATCAAGTGTTCCACGGATTCCGATTTCTCCCCGCACAGTCTGCACAGTGTGTCCGAAGATAGACCCATCTTGTGTAGTATATGCCTTATTGGCATATGTCCAGTTAGGGCACTTATAATGAGTCTTGCCTGTTGTCTGCCACCGCTGTAGATGAGGTTATTCCATCCCTCAACATTGTCATTTAAGAACTTTTTAGAATGTCTAAGACCCTTCAAAGTCCTCCATTCCTTTTGCTGTTTAGTCACATACTCGTGTGAATTTACAGGGTACAGAGGAATAACACCTGAGTCCTCAGGAATAGCAACGCATGGGAGGTATCATGGGCGAAACAGTGTACTCTGTTATGTCCATGTTACTGCTCGTGTCTATAGGCGATGGTTACCACTTTACATCAGGTGGGCCGTCAGCTTGTTTGCCATTCTAAGTCGTATAAAAAAATGTGTGGTTGTTACCTGGTGAAAGACGCGTCTATCAGCCGGGGCCATACAAGTTGTTGACCCGGGCGCACGTGCCACGTTTATTTATCAATTACGAAGAGCAGATTTGAACTTCTCGCTCTGCCGGCCAGCTGTAACCAGATGGAACGGCGGCCGCTATGCACACACGAGCGACATGCTTGCTCCTGTCAAAACGGTAGGACCAAATTCTCAAGCGACTTCAAAAACAAGTTTGTTATCTCATAAATCCGTATTATTATATACAGATATGTACGTATTTAAGAGAGGACGAGGGATGGGCAGCAGTGTCCCTCTTAAAACATATCTAAATGCCTAATTGCGGTTGCCAATCCGCCTGCCAATGCCTGCCAAGCATGGCTACTACTGATAAAACTCCCCTTATGGGGAAGGCTTTTTTTTATGGTTGATAATGGAATGGTAACCCCACCTGCGCTATCGGTATACACTGGCGGGGCACCAGTGAAGGATGATAGGTGAGGATGAAGCTGGACAGTTAGTCCACCGTGACGAATCTAACAATAAATCAATCACGATGATTTCCAGGGGAAACCACGAGCCATGCTCGCAATGGGGCTACTAATTCCCATTACTAACAATCCCTTCTCCCCCCTATGGGGAAAGCTTATGTTCAGCAGTGGACAGTTAACGGCTGAAATAATAATGTATGTATCTAGAATATAAGTATATAAGTGACTTTGTATTTAGGTAAGCATATTTATTATTTCTTAACAGAAACAACTATACTGTTTCCTCCTATTATTGTACGCATACTGCCCGATGGTAATGCTCCTCTCCACTCAGGGTTTGCTGGAAGAGAACTCTTACAGAGTTAAGCTCGCCTGTTGTACATCTTCATTTAATATAAATTGTATGCATGTATTTTTTTATGTACAATAAAGTATAAAATAAAACAAACTCCGTCAATTCTAAATTTGAAAAATTTGTAAATTTTATTTTTCATACCGTAGAAATTTTATACTAATCGGAGGACTTCTATAATAAATATTGGAAAAAAAATCCTGATTTAGTATATCTATATGACAAGCTTAGTGTCCTACTAAGAGCTTTAGAGACTTTAGGAGTCGCTAAAGCATATGCGCCTTTCATTTGACCGATGATGGAATCAACATCCTGAAAACATGTTGAAGGCATTAGTTCACTTTTTAGATCAAATTAACTGTTTTTGTTACAATTGTAGGTGGTTTATTTGTGAGATGCAATCTTTAATTATTATAGATTCATACAGCAAACTAGCATTATGTTATTAAAAAGTCGGTTGAGGCGTCACGTAGATGAAACTGTCAAATGAATGTAATGAATGAATCTATGCAACCATTTAGAGGTAACGACAAAATAAAATTAAAAACATTCACAACTTTACTACATATTTACTAAAAAGTTAATATTCAAAAATAAATGAACTGTTTCCTTCTTTTCTCCTTTTCTTTAGTCTTAATTTTCTGCTACGTCTTGATCAGACACAATTTTAATTATTTCTCTCCATCAGAAGGACGCCTGGAAGAGATTGCTATTTAGCAATAAAACCGCCCATTGTTGCCTATTTATCTTGCTTTTACCATATATAAGAAAATTTATGTAATTTGTTTGTTTTTGTACAATACAGGGGGCAAACGAGCATGCGACTAACCTGATGGTAAGTGACTACCGCCTCCCATGGTCACCCACAACACCAGCGGCATTGCAGGTGTGCTGCCGGCCTTTTAAAAAGGAATATACTATTTTCTTGAAGGTTATGTTGTCGTATCGGTTCGGAAATACTGCTGCTGGAAATTGATTCCAAAGAATGGTTGTGCGTGGAAGAAAGTGCCTTGAAAAACGCACGGTGGAGGACCGCCACTCGTCCAGATGATTGGGATGAAATTTGGTTGTGTTTTTTTTATGCAACTTAGAACTTGTTTACCAGTAGTTGTCATACTTGGCAAGCAGCTTGACAACCGCAACTAGACTTTGAAGATGTTTTAAAAGGGACGCTACTGACTATCTTCCGACTATTCAGTTCCCGTATAAGTCGATTGTTTGGACACCTCTGTCCCATTCGTGTTTCAACCGTGAAGCAGTTGTGTTTGCATGGCTGTGTTTCAGTTTGAAGGGTGGGATATGTCGTGAATTTACTGGGTACAGAGGAATAACACCTGAGTCCTCAGGAATGGCAACGCATGGAGTTATCATTGACGAAACAGTGCACTCTGTTATGTCCATGGTACTGCTCATGTCTATAGGCGACGGTTACCACTTTCCATCAGGTGGGCCGTCAGCTTGTTTGCCATTCTAAGTTGCATAAAAAAAACCATCTCAATCGACCACCAGCAGTGGGTGTGCCCGACGCAAGTAAGGCACACTTGGCGCAATTTTTTTTATTCCCCCCACAATTACAGCACGTGTGTGTATGTATATTTGGTGTGTATGTGTGCGTTGCCTGGTTAACTGTAATCCAATGTATCTACTCGGTGCGGTTTTTAGTTAAAATGTAACTAAGATTTTAAAGCGGATGCCTTTATCGGAACTATCAGAAGAGGGCGTTATAAAAACGTCTCTGTACCTCCACATACAGATAAGTACCACTATATTATGCGACTAGTAGTTTTTTTTTTTAATGGGTGATAATGAAATGGTAACCCCGCCCGCGCTATCGGTTTACACCGGCGGGGCACCAGTGAGGGATGATGGTAGTTGTCTGCGAGGGCCAACATAATTGCTCGTTAGGTTTTCACGTTGTTCGAGGGACGTCAAAATCACTCTTTTTAGAGCATTTTGTACGTCCTTTTACACGAGTAACAGTACAGCGCCCTACGAGTCCAGTATAATGCGTTTAGGGTACTGTTGGGGCTGTCCTGGTTTTGTAATGCATCGGGAATGTTCGCCGAGGCGCGTGTTTGTTTCTACGCTACTATGCGAAAGCGGTGCACATCTCTAATGCGTAGGGCCCGAGACATGGCAGCAGGTGAGGATGAAGAGGCAGGTCAGTTAGCCCATCGAGACGAATTCAACAAGAATTATTCATATTACTAGCAATGGGGCTATCAAACTCCATTGCTAACAATCCCTTTCCCCACTATGGCTAGTAGTTCGGTACGGTTTTGAAATGGTTGACAGATTTTTTAAAAATAATATGTAGCCTATGTTACTAGTTGATAATGTAGCTTTCTAAGGGGGAAAGGGTTGTTAGTAATGGGGAGGTTAGTCCCCATTGTTATTTATATACCCTACCAGATCAACCTCCACGCGGTTCCCCCTGGAAACTATCGTGACTAATTTATCGTTGAATTCGTCGCGATGAGCTAACTGAGCTGCCTCTTCATCCTCACCTACCATCACTCACTGGTGCCCTGCCAGCGTATACCGATAGTACAGGCGGGTCATCATTGCATTATCATGCATTAAAAATATGTAGCCTTCTATAGGTGGAAGAATTTTTAAGATAGGGTTGGATTATTTTTGACAATTATTGAGTAGCTTTTTAAAATATATAATAAACTACCAAAAATTTAAGTTAACGAGGGGAGTTAGTGAAGGATTCTCAGTCTTCATTACTAATAATCCCTTTCCCCTCTAGCTCACCGTGATGAATACACCTGGAATTCAGCACGATGGTTTCCATGATGAACCACGTGGAGGTCGACCTAATAGGGCATATTGCTAGCAATGGGGCTGTCAAACTCCATTACCAATAACAATCCCTTTCCTCCCAGCGTATACCGTTAGCGCAAGCGGGGCTACCATTCCATTATCATCCATTGAATATAACTGTAATTATTTATTTATTTATAGCGTCACTAAAATAAGATACAGCGAAGCATTTCAATACAATACACTAGTGGATTAGATCTTACTGTTCTTACATTTACAGGCGATCGCAGCATGCCTTGTGTTTGGGAAACATTAAAATGGAATTAAATTATTATTATTTTTTAAATTTTTACAAAATTCACATCTCCTCCTAAGGAGAGGAGATGGCAAACTAATCCCCGGCAGAAGCACAGTCGGCCGGGGTTCAGGGCTCCAGGGAGAGAAACCGGCGTACAATGCGGGCAGATAAATAAATTATTATATATATATATATATATATAACATATAGTAACAACGCAAACAATGTAAGTAATAATATGTGAAAATAATGCATAAATATCGTCCGTCCACAGTGCATTGGTGCGTTACTGTTAATATGCACTTTGGCCATTTTATATTTCCTACTTAATATAATAAGCCGGTCAGCTGCGAGTTGAACTAACACGTCGAGGGGTCCGTACTTATATATTTATTTATTTATTACATCCACTGGGTGAGCCTTACAGTCTTTCAATACGCTCACCCAGGAAAGCATGAGTACAATAACATATAAAAAGGAATGTTAAACAAAAATAATATAAAAAGATATAACGGAAACAAAAAAACGTCTGAACACAAATACTCTGTGGTCACCCGACGAAACTCCAGCAAGTTGGAGGCAAATACATCCAATTGCGGATACTGCTGGCTCAAAATATCATTGAGTAGTTTCAATGCAAGAGATAGGGGAGCCTGCTTAGCCAACTCTGTTCTTCGTAATGGAACATCGAAAAGGTTTCTTATACAACTTAGAATGGTAAACAAGCTGACAGCTCACCTGATGGAAAATAGTAACGGTCGCCTATAGACATTAGCAGTACCATGGACATAACAGAGTACACTATTTCGCGCATGATACCCCCCATGCGTTGCCATCCCTGAGGACTCGGGTGTTATTCCTCTGTACCCAGTAAATTAACGCCATATCCCACCCTTCAAATCGAAACACAGCCATGCAAACACAACTACTTCACAATTGAAACACGAATGAGGACAGAGGTACCCAAGCAATCGACTTTTGTACAAAGTCTTCCTCTGGTATAGTGCCGTCGACGTGCTCGCACGTAGTTACTGGGCGCTCCTTTTGATAATAATATTTATTTATCGATAAAAGTATGATATAAAATAAGCTTTCATCATCATCACCTTTAACTATCCACTGCTGAAGATAAGCCTCTCCCTTGGCGGGTTTCGCCAGTAGTTGCCACGCTTGGCAGATGGATTAGCAATCGCAGTTAGGCTTTGGAGATGTTTTAAGAGGGACGCTGCTGCCCATCCCTTGTTCTCCCTTAGTCACCTCTTACAACACCCACGAGAAAAGAAGGGGTGGCCTATTCTATGCCGGGACCACATGGCGATAAGCGAAATTGAGCTTTATTACATACTAAATGGACATCTAACAATTACTGTTATTAGAAATATTACTAAAATTCTTAATTTCTTAATGGCTTTTTTTTAATGGATGATAATGGAATGGTAACCCCACCCGCGCTATCGGTATATACTGGCGGGGTACCAGTGAAGGATGATAGGTGAGGATGAAAGCAGGTCAGTTAGCCTATCGTGACCAATTCAACAAGAATTGTTCACGATGGTTTCCAGGGGGAACCACGTAGAGGTATATTGCTAGCAATGAGGCTGTCAAACTCCATTGCTAGCAATTCCTTTTCCCCCCTCTTATTTTGGGTCATAATTGTGGTTAAAAACTGAATCGGATATATCAGTTATTTACAGCGTAGGAAAATCCACATAAGAACGGTGAGACATGAGTTTAACATGGACATCACAGTGTACTCATTAACATCCATTCCATGGTGTTATTCATGTCTTCAGACGACGGTTATCATTTACTATTAGATGAGTCGTCATATTGTACACTATTCCAACTTGTACAAAAACCACTGAAATAAATTATGTTATTACAGAATTATTATAAAAACTGAATTTAATTTTCACATTACCTTTACTTATAATTCATAAATTAAATTTGAAGTTGTAATTGACTAATTGTTATTTTCTGCTATGATGTATTTTTGTATTGAATCAAGGATTAAATCATTAATGCTGCCATCTAGTTTTGAAATGTGTAATATGACTGGACATGGAATACATTTTTCAACAATAACCAAAAAGTAACAAATAAGAAGTATAGATGTCGCTATATATACTATAATAAAAACGTATAATACAAATTTAAAATCTTCCTTAGATAGTGTTATAATTATATCATAATCAGAAGTCAATTCATTGGAAAGTACTTTATAAAATATTAATTTTAGTCATACACTACATGATTCGTTTTAATAATTAACCACGACTGCTATTTGTTACAACATTTAAAGCAACGAGGTAACAATAATGACATTTGAGCGATATAATTTACTAGCATAAGTCAATTTGTTCATATTACATTTCATAGATGGCGGTTTTTAATAAATTAATCAACATGCTCGTAGACGTACATTCTGTATTTTTTTAGTTCTATGGGCAACATTAAAGTTCAATCAACAGGGACATCTCATGCCCGCCGGATGATGTGTGGACGGGCGAGGTAGGGACCTCGGGGTATACCCCACTACCCCGACTTCAACTCCGGAGGCGACGACCTCCGGGTCGCTGGGTTCTTCAGCCGGCATACACTGATGGTCTGTGTATGCCGGCGTGGTGTCTTTACATTAAAGTTGAATTTGCTGAGAAAATTATACAGCGTCTATAATAGATGGCGCTCATATCGCCATATTCAAAACTTGGAGGACTTTATCGATAAGTTCCACAAAAAAGTCGATTTCAATTATAGCGAAATCAGTTATTTTCATTTAAAAACTGAACTACTATACCGATTTTGATAAAATTTTAATGGGACCATGTCGGTTTACAAATGACAAAATTATGAGATGACAAACTTCTTTTTTTTATGTTTCTTGAAAAGATAAAAGTCCAAAAAGAGATTTTTTGTAAGTATAATTATTATAAGAACTCTTCCTTTAGCGTCAGCAAAGATTCCAAACTGTCATTTGCATTTCTTAAGCTTATTATTTGAAAGCTCCAATATTTAATTAAATACCTGTACTTGGTCTCACTGTGAAGTATAGGTTACTATAATTATATTGATTAGACTATGTCTTTAAACATACACTGTAAAATCTATTCTGTGTAACGCTAAATATCAGTTTATTGGCCAGTATTAAAGACTTCGGTGTTTATATTCGTAAATAAATAAAAAAAAAGTCATAATTTGTACAATTAAATTTATTTTTCTTTTCTCAAAATAACAAAGAATCGTTAAGCTATAGGTTTAGAACCGAGGACCTTAGTTACAACAATAAATAGTCGATAAACGATAGATAAAAAAAATATTGACACACACACACACCTCTAGTACCACAAAGTTTTCGAAGTTACCCCACATTTGGTCCATCGACATACATTAGAAGTCACAACACTATCTCAATACAAGAACATACGCCGTCGGTACATTCTAAACGGATACAGTCTTTAAAAACCCACTTTAAAATTACTACAGAATACGTTTAACCTTCGTAATGTTTAAAAAAAAAGGTTATAATAATAGGTACATACTTAAATATTATTATTATTATTTGACAATAAATTATTTAGAAAACATAACAGAATTTAGGCCTATTTATTTTTCTGCAGCAGTGTTAAAATATTACAACATTTTGTTGTTGTTTGTAACAACAATTTTTTTATAATTTATACTTTTTGTTTACTTTTATCATCAGTGATCTGGTAAAATTTAATGAATAACATTTTAAAAGTAAACCTGATCAAAATACTTAATCGATCAGACAAGAAGCTCGACATACTGGAACGGACTGTTTTTTTTTATTTTTATGCAACTTAGAACGGCAAACAAGCTGACGGCCCACCTGATGGAAAGTGGTAACCGTCGCCTATAGACATGAGCAGTACCATGGACATAACAGAGTATACTGTTTCGCCCATGATACCTCCCATGCGTTGCCATTCCTGAGGACTCAGATGATATTTTATGTCGCACAGAATAAAAAAAAACTGTTGTTACGAAACAACTGTGAACGTAGCAACGAAACTGCTTTATTTGGGGGGAAAGGGATTGTTAGTAATGGAGACTGAGAATCCCATTGCTAGCAATATACCCAATCAGGTCGACCTCCATGCGGTTCCCCCTGGAAACTATCATGGTTAATTCCTGATGAATTGATCATGATGGGCTAACTGGCCTGTTTTCATTCTCATCTATCACCCTTCACTGGTGCTCCGCCAGCGTATCCTGTTAGCGCAGGCGGGGTTACCATACCATTTTCACCCATAAAAAAAAAAACTGCTTTATTTAGCACTGACGCTAGACCTGTAGACATTATAATGACAACGTGAAATAAATTAATTTTTACAACAGCCATAAAATCACAGGGTAAAGGATTATTTAAAATATATATATATATATATATATATATATATATATATATATATATATATATATATTTAAAAATATATATATATATTTAAAAATACAAACATACATTATACTTATTGTAAACACACACGTCGAAAAGAACGAGCAAGTCACTAAAAGAACATACCCCCGTAGTACGACTACAACTGATAATTTAAAACAACACGTTTGAATTTTTAAATTTTCAACATTACCTCGTTAATCTTAAATATTTAAATTACCAAAAAGATTATCGAATATTTATTACACACGTTTAATATTTAGATACTGTGGCATTCATTTTGGAAGAGACCATGAACATTGAATTCGGTTTTTATAACGACTACAAAATGAACGTACCCTACATAATACCATCATAAATGTCATGCATTCAATGCAATTAATATGCTCACATCGTTAATACATCTCGTACCTCTATTACAACTATATTGTAACATGTTAAACAAATTTCTAATTTAACCACATAAATTCATCTATCTATTCAATTACCTCCGAACTATTGCGTTCATAAGACTCCAACTAGATTAACTATACAATCCAAATCGAGGGGTCGAGCTACCGAGATAAAATTCATCCAAATTGGATACCATGAAATTTCATTGTTCAAAATTCATTGCCTTCGTGAGATCTTCTATGAGTCGAGAGCGACGTTGCAGCGATTCGTGCAACGGTCGTAATCCAATAATTTTAAGAGAACACTAATGCACTTCACTAACACGGAGCAACAGTTTATAATGTTTACACGGAAACTACCTCGAAGGCACTAGAGTTCTAGTGGTTTTTAAGGAAACAACAGAACGCACATTTAAAACTGTTGTCGGATACAAGTTATTGTTTAAACGTCTTGTAGCATTCAACATTGGAGAATTCAACACTAAGAAATAATTGGCATTAAAAACAAGAGTGCTGGCTTTTTTTATCACTTAGAAAATTAGTGAAGTAACGCAGCCAGCATCTTGAAATAATTACACACTGGTTACTACGATTTCTTTTCTATACACTGTCTATTTAGAAACCTAATTATTTTATAATTAGAATAATATGCTATGCATTAATCTAGGATATAGGTTAATCGTTTACCAAACCTATCGGTATCGATATTAACCAGCCTTGACATGGATAATATCGATACCGTTCCAATATCTATATTGGGTTCGTCAGGACGTTGATGACAGAAAAAAAGGTCATAAACATTTCGATATCACCCATACCAGCTGGATTTCGACTGGATCCTTCATTTCAACATTAAATATTGGATAACAGGTATTTACCATATTCGTTATTTAATCAGTAACATAGATATTGTAACTAAAATAGACAGATATTGCTATGTATTACCAATCCCTTACACAATACCTTCACAAACTATCCATTTATAACGTCTATTAGTGAAATAAGGAAGTTTCTAAATGTATAGGTATACAACAAAATAAAGAGGGGGGAAAGGGATTGTTAGTAACGGAGACTGAGAATCCCATTGCTAGCAATATACTCAACCAGGTCGACCTCCTCGCGGTTCCCCCTGGAAACTATCATGGTTAATTCCAGATGAATTTATCATGATGCGCTAACTGGCCTGTTTTCATTCTCATCTATCACCGTTCACTGGTGCTCCGCCAGCGTATCCCGTTAGCGCAGGCGGCATACCATTTTTATCCAACAAAAAAAAAAACAAAATAAAGATGGAATACATACTTACTACAACACTATCTAGTGGCGCAACTGCATGAAGTTAGCGACAGTTTGTAAAATCATCTGCTGTTATGTTCGCGCGATGCCATCTACAGTGTGAACATAGCAGCGGATGCATCATGCCATTATTATTACTTTGGCATTATAAACTATGGTTTTATTTGCTCAACGGGTGCTTATGTATTACGCTGTGGATAACTATAATTGGCTAGTATTTAGTAAAGTATGTTATATATATTTAATCATGTAAAACGTTGTTATTATACCAAATAAAATAAATAAATAGAAAAATCATGTAGTTTTGTGATCGATCTTTACAGTCATTTATAAAATTGTTTATGTAAGGTTCATTATAATTCGTTAACCTTTGCCACTTTTAATGGGAGAGAGGTGATTGAAGTTAACCGCGATTGGCCAACTTCAAAGTGATCGGTCACTAAATATGGTGATGTATAAAGTTGTCTTGATTGATCTATTATTTTCTTGACACTGTATTGCGTGAAAAAAAAATATTAATTTAAAATGTGTTTTGATTGGTCATTACAAACAGTCATACAAACATTTAGTTTGTTCTGTTTACCTTTGTCATTGAAAACAGAGATGATTAAGCTTATTATCAGCTGTTTTTTTATTGGTCTCTATGCAAAATAGTTTTGGGAACTAGTGAAATACAGTTTATTTAATTGCAACCTTGCGTTTATCTCTATATATATATATATATATATATATATATATATATATATATATATATATATATATATATATATATATATATATATATATATATATATATAATATATATTAATATATAAATTATTAATATTCTAATATATCTTTAAGTAAAAACAGTGAGTGTTGAATGCTCCAAGTTTCCATATACAAACTCGCTTCGGTTATAATCCATTCTCCTTTTTTTTTATTTTAAAAATCGGTTAATACTATTTTATTTCATTATCTGTTCTAATATTGATATGACTCGAAATACTATTGACTATAATGAAGTTTGAAACTATCTGTCTTTTCTATAACGCCTCTAGTACTCCTGAGAGCTGGACCTCGTTGTCAGAGAAGCGAGATTCGATCCATTTTTTTTTTAATATTAAAACCTTAATTAATACTGTTTCACTTTATAACACTAGGAGAGGAATCTGCAGAGGATGCACCGTCGTATCCTAAACACAGACAGTAACGGTAACCCATCCTGTACTATAGAACTGTTTCAATTAACACAATTCTTGTCTTGAAGCTTAACTACCTAAATATTTAATCCATCGATATCCTATCAGAGTTCGTCATGAACTGTCTGAATTTTTACATTTCAGACGAACAATCCTCTGATAATAAATAAGAGGATTGTTCGTCTGAAACGTATCAACATTTATTATTAGAAATCCCATCAATTTTATATGTAATTAATTAACAAATAATGTTCCAGAGACATTAGGAACTATAAATGATGATATAGTAACACTGAACAAATCCCGTTACAGTTAATACTGTGATTAACATTCCCATAAACAATACAAATCTGATATTTTAATATTAGGCAGTATCATGTTAGACTTACAAGACATTAATTATACAGATTCTGATTTGTAACCTAATAATTGTTGTTGAGAAATCATAACGGCCGGCGCCGTTCACTAGTCCAATGCTAGTTACACTGTCGCGTCCTGTTGCGTGTTGCGACATGTTACGCCCTGTTACATGTTACGCCCTGTTACATGTTGCACGCTGTTACATGTTGCACGCGGTTACATGTTGCACGCGGTTACATGTTACACGTAGCTTTCCACGTGTGCGCTAGTGGATGGACCCTAGAAAGACGCTTCCACTAAGTAAGTCCCATCCATGGCGACACCGGTCTGGTTTCCTTGCACTGTACTCCCCGCCGGAATGTATTTACCACACGCTTGCTGCGAAATATAAAAAACAATAAATTACAAACAGTTTTTTTTTTAATAATAATAATTACTAAGTTCAGGAATTGTATATGTATCGTTTAAAATTAAAAATGTGTGTGTTAATTGAAATCAATGTTTTAATTAATTGAAATATGGACAATAAAGTTTTTTTTTTATAGTTTTTATATGAAATAAGACAGACACTTATAGTTGCGATTTCTTTTAACAATATCTTAAATTTATTTCATTTAAAAATATATTACCTGAAGATTTACGTTAAGAGAGAATATTTTCACCAAATATTTGGCATTATATATGAAATAATATAAATAATTTCCAATTTAAGAAAAAAATCATGAAAATTTAAGAAGGCATTAAAGATAATAAATATACCTGCCTACATAACTAACTACTTCACATTGTTATAACCACATCTTAAACTAAGCTTTACACCATAAAAAGCGAGCGAAGACAGTCCCCAATAGCAAATTTTTGGAAAAAAAAATTAAAAAGAAAAATGTGTTGGTAAAAAGGAAAAAAAGGAACTGTGAAAAGTCAGCGATAGCAGTGAGTCTGTTTACGTGTAGGTACCGAGTGCCCACCTTGATGTGTGCGTTTCATGCCAATTAAAATATATATGTATTAATAATATATATTTCTCGTAGACCCATAAGTGTCTTATGTGAGTGTGAAAACGTATGTACAGTGACGTCATCCTTAATGACAGGACTCAACTTTGAAAATCACAATGTTTTGACAATGGCCAACAAGAGCGCCTAAGTTCGATTGAAAAAAAAAAAACACTGACCGGTAAAACTCTGTCAGGGAGATAATTCAAAATGTGTGCAGTGTGTTGGCATTAGATTGAAACTGTACTAGTATGTCACAGTTTTGTATGTTTCAATACAAATATATCATACATCAAAATAATACGACGAAATCCTCTCAATATACAGAAACAACACTCCTGGATCTACTACAGTGATGACATCGCTTTATTCTCTACATAAGTACTCATATTTAGGAAGAAGAAAGCGAATGTATAATATTACTTAAAAAAATTGCATGTTACATGTCACAATGATCATATACATCTAGATATAATATTTCAAATATAAACGCTTTGTCAAAAAACTGCCCAACTCATTTTATTCTTGTGTGCGTAAATAGGGATAACAGAATAAATAATTATTCCACTGTAAGTGGGAGAAATGCGAATTTTAAAGTTCGGTTGAAATATAAAAACAATTAAATCAAGTCTATATAGTCGAAATAAAGAGATAGATAAATCATCATGATACATAGTCTGATATCAAAGTATAAAGTACGCATTCATTATTAGAATAATTGCAAATTATTTCCATTTTAATTAATATTATATATTTTTAGTACTATAAAATGTATCATATAATAATTTTATATCAGCCGTTAACTATCCACTGCTGAACATAGGCCTCCCCCATAAGTGGAGGTTTTCCAATAGTTGCCACGCTTGGCAGGTGGATTGGTAACTGCAATTAAGTTCTAAGTAATGTTTTAAGACAGGCGCTGTTGTCCATCCTTGTCCATCAAGTTCCGTTAATCGCCTCTTTCGACACCCTGTTACAGGAAGGCACATTCTATTGATTCTAGCAATTATATTGTCATGTGGATCACATGGCAATATAATTTGTAGATATGTATATTTATATCATTCAAGAAAAAAATAGTAATCAATTCATAAAGAAAAATGTATCCGATTTGGAGAATTCTGTATCGAATTACTTGCAACACTGAAAAACGACGCGTTTTGTTTTTCTTAAAAAATACACGTCATCCAAGTATTAGGACGTTTTTCGACAGTCGGCGTCCTATCTATATATATATGATCTATAATATTACTTATAAAATTACATGTAACAACATGTCACAAAGAACATAAAATGCCTTTTACAACATAGCATAATCACAGCGCAAGCTCAAAGTAACATATACACCACGACAATAAGTACAATAATACTTTATAATGGATAATAATACTTCATCAAGCAATATGCAAAGATTTTTGTTGCAGCCAACACCCTGCAGACATTTAAAGCCTCGGAATTTATGATGTTTTACGGTTATTACCACACAGCAAATAGGGATCCTAATAAGTCTAACTTATAGATATTAGGCTTTAATTAAATATTTATGCTAAATAATTTATAATTACGGTAAAATATATTTATTCTTACCATATACCTACTTAAGAATTATTAGAAAAAAAAATTAAACTCGTTTTCCAATTTGACAGATGTAAATTCAAATAATGGCGGGAAGCAAGAAACATGGGTTCGAAATTCGAAGTTATAGTAGTAGTGTCAATTTATTCGCAATGGAAAAGACAAAGAAACTAAATCATACAGCCTGATCTTCTGTTCGAAATTCGAATTGGTAGGAAACAAACCTCACAATTTAATTCTTATTTTCGAACTTAGATAAAGCATTACCTAGTTTTATATTATCTATGAATACTACTGATCTACGATTCGATATGAATCTACGATTAAATAAAAAAAGAGAGTATCGGATTATTTCTAATTTTTAATCCCAAAATAAAAGAAGTTACACCTACATAGACTGTCGCAGCATTAAATTCGTTTTTTTTTTTTTCAATTACAGTAAAATCAATAAAAACATAGTTAAACAATTGTTTTGTAATTTATAAACTTTTTCATGTTAGTTGAAGTCGCTGTGTACTCTAAATTTGACATACTATTTAAACTTGTTATTGTCAAAGAGAAATTATTAGAAAATCTAATAAGTACATATCTATGGATGATTTATAAATATGTGTAAATATATCTTCAATACTCCTATACCACTATATCTGTTTTCATAAAAAAAAGTATCTAAACTTTAAAATAGACTTTAATTGAACACTTATAGAAAATTAACTTAAACCAGAGTTATTTTTTTGAACCTATTAAATGTTGTAACTCGTTTTAAAACAGCCATGATATATGAATAACAAAATTAACAACACTAGTCCAAAGTGCAGTACATAGCACATTTGTTGTTTTTTTTTTTTGTTTTTAATTTGGCAACTGGCAACTGCCTATATGCCAAAAAAAAAATATCAGAAACTTACACAAATAATAAACAATATTATATTATATCCACGTTGCTCAAACCATACTTCCTTCAAGAAGAATAAACGCAAATAATCACTGTCTCACAACGTCTAATAACGTCTCACAAAATAAACTCCGGTAATAATGAACGCAAATAAAGCTGCGCACTGACGGCCCGACATCGCTGCGTGGTAATACCGATACACATACTGGTAACGGGTCTTCGCTGGGCGCGGCGGAGACGGATGTGTCAGATGGTCGAGAGGTCGCGGTGTACCGGCGAGCCCCCTTCATTCTTCCCTTTCTACTCGAATCTAAAAGCAGGACCTGTCAGAGCCAATCGTAGACTGAGCCTTTGTAGAAATAATAAAAAAAAAATACTCTTTTTTTTTTTGTAAGTGTTGTGTGCTCTGAATACTTTTAATCTACGTGTGAATCCGCTCGATGGATGTGTAAAACATGAAGTATATCTACTAAAAAATCTCTAAAAATAATTAAAAGGAACTAGCAAAATATATTAATTAAATAAGTGAATCTACGTAATTGCTACCGGATTGTCTAATACTGAAAACTATAGTCAAATGAAGAAACTAATATTTGAAATGATCTCTTACTTTCCGTAAAGGCACCTTAGATAGAGTCGAGTATACTCTAATTTTCTTTTTGTAGTGAAGCGTTTTTTTTTATTTATTTTATTGCCATATAAATTTTTCATATTTTATTTACCCCTTACAGGACACATAAACAGTGGGAGAATACATTACAATCATGATAAATAAATACATTACATAAGGCGATAAGCCACATTTCGTAGATTTGAAGTATGGAGCTCTAGCATGGAGCATGGTAGCTTGGGTCACACGACAGAGCTATATTTTGCGATAAAGCAACATTGACCCTTATCACAAGTACATTTAATACTTATTTCCATGGCCATAGACATATTAGGTGTCATAATTAGCCTATAATAACTTCCACAATTTTTTTTTAAATAATAAAAAGTTGTAAAATTAAAAAAAGTAAACTAATTTATCAAAAATAAAAGTATTATATCTATATATTGTTTTGAAATATTATTCTTCGCTATCTGAGACTTACTACAGAAATATTTTACAGCCATTTTGTAATGTCAATAAAGTGTTATTTTTTTTTTTAATTTTAAAAGTAAATATATTTTAACCATATTGTGTACTAGGCGCATTATATTCTGTATTATTAGATATATTAATTAACAATTTTAAGCAGCGTGTTAAAGTATTCTAAATTCATAAATACATTTGTAACGCTAAAATACAGGGAAAAATATCGTGTAAAAAATATAGAACACTATTGTTTGTAATTTGAACCATGGAAATAAGTAACGCATGGGTCCACAACAAGTGCTGAGTGGTATACCTCCCGTCTAGGGCACACGGTGGTTAGCACCAGCGGACTGATGCACCGTACTGACCGTCGGCGCTTCTGCCGCCAAAACGTTAAACATCATGTTATTCATAACGGAAAAGGCAAAGGAAATGAATCATACAGCCTGATCTTAAAATCTTTGTTCAAGGAAAATATCAGGTCCAAATATATTATAAAATATTAAAATTAGATACTATCTAAATTTAAAAAAAGATTTATTTTTTATTGCTTTTTTTTTACTTGTCCTTATAATAGATAATGAATCTTATGATAAATTTACAATAAAAAAATATAATATCAAGAAATGTTTATGCATAGATTTTATATAGAAAACAATGCGTTTTTAATTATATTTTATTTCTATAAATTTTTTACCTATTAGTAAATTATATTTCTCGTTCATTTGAAAATATTTAATCCGATTCCTTTCCTCAAATAGGTAATTATCTATAAAGTATAAACGCAATAATATAACAAAATGTATTTTCAATTTTTTACCAAATTAAAAAGGTAAAATTGTTTAAAAATAATTAAATCACAATTGTACTAAATACCTTTATTACATATCATGAGACGTCAGCCTGGATAAACGCCTAGTCAGTTATATATATTTTTATAATTGTGCATGAATATTTGTAAATAAAAACGTAGATTTTTTGGCGTGAATTTACCGAGTACAGAGGAATAACACCTGAATCCTCAGGAATGGCAACGCATGGGGCGGTATCATGGGCGAAACAGTATACTCTGTTATGTCCATGGTACTGCTCATGTCTATAGGCGACGGTTACCACTTTCCATCAGTTGGGCCGTCAGCTTGTTTGCCATTCTAAGTTGTATAAAAAAAAAAATTTCCTTCAATAAATTACTATTCTCTTCACTAAAGTCGAGAGCTATTTGAAATAGCGGGACGGGCATTTTAGAAACATTTGCAACTTTAAACTAAAAAAAAAGTATACGGGAAGGGTAGGTGTTAAAAATTTTATATATACGTATACGATATCACGATCCAATAGCTGTGAGAAGGACGTGCGTAAAAATCGTTTCGTGAGTGTGTAACCTTATGCTTGTCGTGTTAAATTTGACACAGTAATATTTTTTTATGCAACTTAAAATAGCAAACAAGTTGACGGCCCACCTGATCGCCTATAGACATGAGCAGTACCATGGACATAACAGAGTATACTGTTTCGCCCATGATACCCCCCATGCGTTGCCATTCCTGAGGACTCAGGTGTTATTCCTCTGTACCCTGTAAATTCACGCCATATCCCACCTTTCAAACCGAAACACGGCCATGAAAACACAACTGCTTCACGGTAGAAACACGAATGGGACAGAGGTGCCCAAGCAAACGAGTACAAAGTCTTCTTCTGGTAATATATATATCAGTTTGTCTGTAAGAGATTGCTTTTAGCGATAACGTCGCCACTTATATATGCACATTCTGTATAAATACTCCTTGTATACATCTCTATTGTGCGCAATAAAAAGTACATATGTAGTTTAGTCGCTCGTAATCTAGGTGGGCAGTAGATAATTTTGGGGTGGGCACGGTCCATCCATGATCTCCCTCTTTAATACGCAAATGAAAACATTCTTTTAAAGAAACGTTTTACCTGTGAAAGCGATATTTTTTCTAAAACAAAAATACGCCAAGATTCAAAAGGAGCGTCAGTGTCAAATCTCTAAGTTAATTAAGGCTGGCCCTGCATAACACCATCCACATTATGGATCCCAGCGATGTCCAGTGCCCGTGAAAATTTAATTATTTAGAAAAAAAATACTTATTTAGGTCACATACATACAAACCTTTCGTAAAAATATCTGAAGAACTGTGAAAAATGTATCAAATCCGTTGCTTGGTTTCGAAGAAGTAAGCGGAAATTAAACAGGCAAGAACAACATCTTTGTTTTACACTGTTTATAATTTATCAAATAAAAGTAAATAAAAAAACTCATACTTTTTAGGAAATTAATCTATTATTATTATTTTTTTTTTTTACAAATGACCAGTCACTTGTAAACTATACTATAAAATACTAATTGGTTGCCTTGTATTTGTGTAATCCATGGAGACGGGGCACTGGTGACTTGTGACACAGGTTCTTCAAAACCTACCGCAAGCACCAGTCTCTCACAAAATTGGTCTTACATATCAAATTGTACCTCAAATTGTTACTTTATACTACCTTTTTTGAAGAGAAAATAAACCATTCATTCATTCATTCACTTGGTTCTTTTGGCCTTCCATTTGTTTATTTTTTTCATAAGAAATATCGTTCATTAACTTCAAATTAGGAATGTCTTTAAATTTAGAATATCCATAAATTATGGTGTTGCGTGTTCTGTCATTTAATACTTTAACCTTTTTTTTTATCTTATCTCGTTTATGAAAGAGTTATTTTTTTATATAAAAATAGAATACCAATCGTCTGTAACATTCAAATTTAGAATGTGTTCAAATTTAGAATGTCTCGTCTTTTTAAATTTTAATGTTTCAAATTAGGAACTTTTTTAAATTTAGAATGTTTATATAGTGTATGCGTATGTCCCGTCACCTGGTACTTCTGCGGGCAGCAACCGCACCGGGCGCAGCACGCGAGCAGCGCGGGCGCACGGCCAGAGTGCGCGGGCGACGCCAGTGGTGACGGGGAGCCGGGCCGCTTCGCTGCGCCGTTATAAGGGTTCTCCATTTCGACGAATTCCCGATCCTGCAGTAATTATAAAAAAAAAAGAAAATTATCAATACCACTGAATACATTAACAAACTTAGAGTATATATGTAGATGGAGCATCGAGTCTCAAAAACGGGTCATCTTTTTGCCAACTAATTATCAAATTAGCTGACTCGTTTTTTCTTTATCAATGTTCTTATATATTTACGCAAACAATGTATCTTGACGTATCTAATATTTAATTATTTAATAAATAAAATGAGTTTTTACGCATTAAAAAGATACAAAAATTATAAGGCAAATTAAACATAGAAGTTATAAAGGAATCACTCATAACTATTTATCACGCAAAATTGTATGAAAAAATTGACCAGCTTTTCTCGAAGCATTTGTATGGAGACAGTCTATCTGTAAAGTTTAAGATTACGAACTAAACATTGGCAAGAAAGGAATTATAATCTTGCAATTTGAATTAATATGTTGTAAACTATATCAATATGTTAAAAAATATACTAATATTATTGAAAAAAAAAAATGAATTAAAATAATTTACAATGTACCATAGTCGGTTGGCACAAAATTTTTTTTTTTTAATTATTCATATTGTCTATGCATTGCATGCTTACAGTTGTACGCTCCAAGCATCTCAGCAGGTGGTGGTGCTGCAACTCGAAAATGTCCTCATCCCGTCCAGCATCGTCTAGCTCCACGCCCGACTCCTGCGCAGCCAACCTCGCTTCTGCCGCCTTCTTCTTGGAAACGAACGCAGCGCCGGACGACGCCTTCGCGATACGTATACGAGCAAGGCGGGCTTTCTGTAATGTAAACGTAAGTTTCTCTTAAATGCATCTTAGTCTTAGACTAGGGGGGGAAAGGGATTGTTGGCAATGGAGTTTGACGACCCCATTGCTAGCAATATATTAGGTCGACCTCCACGTGGTTCCCCCTGGAAACCATCGTGAACAATTCTTGTTGAATTCGTCATGATGGGCTGACTGCTTCATCCTCACCTATCATCCTTCACTGGTGCCCCGCCGGTGCCATTCCTGAGGACTCGGGTGTCAGAGGAATAACACCCGAGTCCTCAGGAATGGCAACGCATGGGGGGTATCATTAACGAGATAGTGTACTCTGTTACGTCCATGGTACTGCTCATGTCTATAGGCGACGGTTACGATTTTCCATCAGGTGGGCTGTCAGCTCGTTTGCCATTCTAAGTTGCTTAATTTTTATTTTATATTTTGTGCAACTTATCAACCTATATAACAAATATTTAAAATCATTTCTTTTAAAATCTTACACTTAAGTACACAAAAAAAAACACAGCCTTCATGAATGACAACGTATGAGAAGTAAGGTAAGAATAATTGGTACCATCATTTCAAAATAATAGAATTTTCATCGTGCCTCCGATCAAACTGTTTATAATTACTCCTCTCCATCCAAAGGTTGCCTGGAAGAGATCGTTCTTAACGATAAGGTCGCCCATTGTTTTCTCACTGTGATAATTTCTTGTAATTGTTTGTATCTATAAAAAGTTTACTATTGTAATCTTTTCGAGGAAACAGTAAAGAGTATCTATCTATTATAGTGTATTATGGTGAATCATGATGCTTTACATAGTCTATAGAAGATGGTTACCACTTCCTATAAATTTCTTCAGCGTCTCAGTTACATAAAAAATGTATAAATAAAAAAAACAGTACCCTCTGCGCCTTCCGCTTATCAGCCCTCTGGTTCTGATGGTAGATCCTGGAGAAGTTGGACACAATGACGGGCACAGGTAAAGCGATGACAAGCACTCCGGACAGTGAGCAGACACCTCCCACAATCTTGCCAGCTATGGTCCCAGGCACCATGTCACCGTAACTGTAACATTGGAGGAAAAAATAAAAATAAATACTATATTTTATTAATTTGAATAAAATTAATATTAATTTATATTATTATGAATATATTATATACATATAATCTTATATATTGGTATTATATATACATATGTCCAAATAGAACGCAGGAACAAAAGTTCCCACTTCTTTTTCTACCCCTTTTTTGTCTTTATTCTTATATTTTATCTTTTACTTTTTACATTCTATCTATACATGCTAATCCTTCTCTTTCTAATCAAATGTATAATCACTTAATATATAGTAAATGTTTCAATTGAGTTGAGCTGAGCTGAATTGAATCAAGCGCAGCTGAGTTGAGCTGAGCTGAATTGAATCAAGTGCAGCTGAGTTGAGCTGAGCTGAATTAAATCAAGTGCAGCTGAGTTGAGCTGAGCTGAATTGAATCAAGTGCAGCTGAATTGAGCTGAGCTGAATTGAATCAAGTGCAGCTGAGTTGAGCTGAGCTGAATTGAATCAAGTGCAGCTGAATTGAGCTGAGCTGAATTGAATCAAGTGCAGCTGAATTGAGCTGAGCTGAATTGAATCAAGTGCAGCTGAGTTGAGCCAAGCGAAGTTGAATTGATTGAATTGAGCTTAACTGAATTTATTGTGTCATAACTATTATCAGTAGTCTCTAACCAGTAGTCATGTCTAAAAACAAGTCACAAATATATTTGTTTTTCAATCAGTCAGTCAGTGGATGCAGGTGGCTCAGGACCGTTCTTTATGGCAGTCTATGGGGGAGGCTTATGTCCAGCAGTGGACGGATAATGGCTGAAATGATGATGATGGTATTTATTTTTCACAAAAAAAAGTAACTTCATGGTCAAATAAAGTAGCTAACGACTTCATGTCAACAATTACCGTAACATTATAAATAGTTGCAGGTAAAACTATAAAATACAAAATGTTAGAAGAACTAACAGTTGCATCAATGTTCCAGACACACCCACTCGTCTTGGATCTCGCAAACAAATCTCGTCGTAAACATTTGGAACAATCTCGTTACATTCTAGAAGTGGCTGCATTACACTGGATTTGTTTACATTAACAATAATGGATAATTTATGGGAATTACACGCTGGGGTAAAATTTTTATTTCGTATTTTTGAATTAAATTGTAGTCGTTTATAATAAATCTATGGGCTTAATCTCTAGTTACTTTCTCGTATGTGTCGTAAAAGGCGACTAAAAGAATTAATGGGCGACAGCATCCTTCTTTAAAAGTTACCAAAGCCTAACTACGGTTACGAACTGCCAAGCGTGGCAACTACTTGCTAAACTCTACAAGCAGTTGTGTTTGCATGGCTGCATTTCAGTTTGAAGGGTGGGATATGGCGTGACTTTACTGGGTACGGAGGAATAACACCTGAGTTCTCAGGAATGGCAACGCCCCCCCATGCGTTCGTGGGTGTAACAGTATACTCTGTTATGTCCATAGTACTGCACATGTGTATAGGCGACGGTTACCACTTTCCATCAGGTGGGCCGTCAGCTTGTTTGCCATTCTAAGTTGTATAAAAAAAAATATTACATTAAAACAAAACAAATAGGTACAAATACAATAAAATTTTCTCCTTGAAAAATTCCTGCAGTGTATAACAACTTTTTGTAATTAAATATTTTTAGAGCTATTTTAATTTTTGTAAATTTTTTAAATTAATTTAATTTAATTCTATTGTAAAATTAGTACATATTACTGCTAAAACATTAAATATTTCGTTAGCCAATATCAAATTTTTATTTTAAAATACAATTTCAAACAATGCCGCTTTAGAATGGGCCCCATTATGATCGCTGGCAGGTGGTTAGTTCTCATACAATATGATCGTTGCCAACCAAATACAGCAAATGAAATACAAACAAACGCCGTGTATGTATTCGTGTATAATTAACTAAGCTACAACCTAACCTAACATTTACCGAGACTATATAAATACGTTTTGTGTAATAATACAAAAATTTTTAAATTCAGTTGTAATAGCTCAGTGTTTTTTTTTTTTGATGGGTGAAAATGGTATGGTAACCCCGCCTGCGCTAACGGGATACGCTGGCGGAGCACCAGTGAAGGGTGATAGATGAGAATGAAAACAGGCCAGTTAGCCCGTCATGATGAATTCATCAGGAATTAACCATGATAGTTTCCAGGGGAAACCGCGAGGAGGTCGACCTGGTTGGGTATATTGCTAGCAATAGGATGCTCAGTCTCCATCCCCATCAACTGTTACCATAAAAACTACAACCACTCTGTCAAGAGTGTACAACTGAAGAGAGAGTGAGAAAAATACAAAGTCTTATAACGGCACGAATTACCCATACAAAAGATAAAATCTTTAATACCTATTTAAACTGGAATGAAGAAATTACTTGACTAAATGTGTTATTACTATTCATAACGTGCTATAAAGTTAAACTTGTTTTAGATCTAAACAACAAATCTAAATAACTTTACTCACATGCCGATTACAAAAATACCTGATTTCGTGCTAAAAAGAAATAATTTCACGTGAAACACAAGCCTCGACCTTTGATAATAAATCTTAAGCTCTAGATATTCAAATCTGATCGTAGCGTTCCAGTACGCAATATAAAACCGTATGTATCAAGTAATGTATTGTTAGCGCACGCTATTCACACGGCCGTGAAATGATGGGAGCATATTAAGCTTTCAACGCGTAAAGTTCACTGTGTCTTAACTGGCAAGATATGTATAAACATACGGGTCGATAAATTGTTTTTGACCGCAGCGTGTACGTATGAAAATGTAAAGTAAAAGTCAACACACGATATATGTAAACAAGCGTCTAAAATATCTTTTTTTAAATAAGTCAAATTGTCAGCATAATCGTGTGAGTGAATTGTAAAATTTGTTTTCTTATAATAATCGTGTAAAATTGATTTGCTATATCGAGTCATATTAAAAAGTCACTATAATGCTATATCTCAGTAACCATAAATTATAAATATCTAAATAGAAGAGATAGTTAATCTTGATATATATATATATATATATATATATATATATATATATATATATATATATATATATATATATATATATATATATATATATATATATATATAAATAAGTAATTAAAAAATAAAAATAAATATATATTTAAAGATAAAAAATTTCAAGTCACTTATATTATTAATTAACAAATCGAAAACCTACGTCAATTATAAACAAATTATTGGTCATATATATGTGTGTGTATATTTCAGCTGTATTTGTGACCCTTAATCCCTATCAATTTTATAAATGAAGGTTAAACAGATTATAATAAATCCATATATCTATCATTAAATGCTTAGCAAATTTAGACTAAGCCAAAATACCCAGACTTAGAAGTTTAAATGTGGAAAATAAAGTGTTTATATATCGAATTTGTAAAGGGTAGGTAAAAGGAATCCTTTTTCATACATACTACGAAGACGTCCTATTATAAGATTATTAATTTCTGTAATTTCTCTTTTCATTTAAGAGTTTCCACTTGTCGGTGCAACTAATTCACGCATCTTTCTGCAGCCAGTTCTATCCCAGGCCATATCCTTGACCTCCCTATACGACATGACACCTAGTGTTTCTTTTATCTGTCCCATGTAGTTATTCCTCGGTCTTCCTCTTCCTCTTTTGCCCTCTATTTTTCCCTCTACTATTTCTGTAATAATTTAAGTAACTATTTTAATTGTTTCGTTTGAAAGATGTGAGATGATAATGAAATTACAGGGTACAGAGACTTAATATTCAGTACAGTACCTTAGTACTCAGAAATGGCAAGCCATGAAAGGTATCATAGGCGACATAATATACTCTGTTGTGTTCATGGTACTGGTCATATTTATAGGCGACGGTTAGCACTTATCATAAAGTAGGTGGTCAGCCTGTTTGCCATTCTAAGTTGCATAAAATATTTTTTTTATACAATTAAGAAAGGCAAACAAGCTGACGGCCTACCTTATGGATAGTGGTAACCGTCGCCTATAGACATGAGCAGTACCATGGACATAACAGAGTATACTGTTTCGCCCATGATACCCCATGCGTTGCTATTCCTGAGCACTTAGATGTTATTCCTCTGTACCCAGTAAATTTACGCCATATCCCACCCTTCAAACCGAAACACAGCCATGCAAACACAACTGCTTCACAATAGAAACACGAATGGGACAGAGGTACGCAAGCAATCGACTTTTGTACAAAGTCTCCCTCTGGTGATAATTATAAATTACTATTGCCTATAGTAATTTATAATTTTTAAGGGATTGCTAGTAATGGAGACTGAGAATCCCATTGCTAGCAATATACCCAACCAGGTCGACCTCCTCGCGGTTCCCCCTGGAAACTATCATTGTTAATTCCTGATGAATTCATCATGATGCGCTAACTGGCCTGTTTTCATTCTCATCTATCACCCTTCACTGGTGCTCCGCCAGCGTATCCCGTTAGCGCAAGCGGAGCTACTATTTCATTTTCACCCATTAAAAAAAAAACATAGTTTAGAACTTGATGGCGCTGTTGTATCTTATTTTAAATCATTAAATCACATATCACAATAATAAAAATCTCTTTTATGGGATACGTCCGCACTTACATTCATTCTTTCTTTAAGTACTCTTTATCCTATAATTCAAGACTACTGCTCAATAAAGTGTTACCAATAAACATTTCGATTTGATTTAGTACCAAATAATAACACAAGAAATTTAGTTGCGATTTCAAATAATAAAACAGTATCGTATGTTTTCATTGCCTTGTTTTTCACACCAAGGCTAGGCCCTTCTGTTGTTCACAGCGTAATGGACTATATTTTAAACGGTATAAAATAGATATTAACTATTCTATAATTAGATCCAACAAGTGTGTTTCATGCATTGTTTACATGCGAAATCTCACTTCCTACGTTTCAAAGTATTTTTATTATGCTGGTGTGAGTTTAGGTGTTAGAAAAATGAAATCTAAACAACTATTTCCGACTTGATGACGGGTTATGAAAGTGGAAGAAATATATAATAACTAGTTTTTGACTGTGACTTTGTCTGCGAGACCGTGATATGTTGATTGACCGGGATAAAGTGGTCTATGTCCTTCTCCGTTCCAATTAGTACTTGTATGTATATTTCATAAGTATTAGCTGAATCGTTAAAACGCCAAGAGATAACAAATAAACTCACTTTTATAATTATAAAATTAGTAAGTATAAATGTTACATAATCACGCCATCTAAAAATCAAATAGCGAACTAGATATATTATGTTAGCTATATATATATATATATATATATATATATATATATATATATATATATATATATATATATATATATACCAGAGGGAGACTTTGTACAAAAGTCGATTGCTTGGGTACCTCTGTCCCATTCGTGTTTCAACCGTGAAGCAGTTGTGTTTGCATGACTGTGTTTCGGTTTGAAGGGTGGGATATGGCGTAAATTTACTGGGTACAGAGGAATAACACCTGAGTCCTCAGGAATGGCAACGCATGGGGGGTATCATGGACGAAACAGTATACTCTGTTATGTCCATGGTACTGCTCATGGCTATAGGCGACGGTTACCACTTTCAATCAGGTGGGCCGTCAGCTTGTTTGCCATTCTAAGTTGTATAAAAAAAAAAAAAAAAAAAATATATATATATATATATATATATATATATATATATATATATATATATATATATATATATATATATATATATCAGGAATGACCACATATTACGGTCATCATAAGCGTTGGGGTATAGTCTTTGATATCTATAATGCTGCTCATTTATACTCGTAAAAGAAATAACCGACTTTCCATCAAGTAGGGTATCGACATATTTGACATATTAGGTTACAAAAAAAAAAACTTCTAATAGTTACATTTAGAATCGTGCCTAAAACCTCATTTGCAAGAACCGACTCTCACAATTACATCACGAAAGTTATACAAAAGCCTTTGATATTCTATTATTATCTAGTATAAATATAGACAGAGAGACACCGGGATAAACAGAATTGATAAATTATTAAAATTTAATAGGTAAAGTAATTAATTTCCCCTTGAAAGGGTTTAGTAAGACGCCCTTGGGATATGACAAACAGGTAGTAGAGATAGCTCGGTCGGACAAGATTTGACTACGTTCTGGGGGCTTGAACTGTTCAATTCTAACTTAAAACTCAGCCGAGGATAAACAAGTATTTACCCTTAATTTGTACTCTTGACCACAACTGTAATTCTTGCAACAAGCTTGAAATATTGGCTTGCTGAAACAACGATGGTTTGAAGAAGTAGAAAATTTAAGATATTAAAAATATTTTGTTTATATTTTGCAATAATTATTACATACATATATTACCAGAGGGAGACTTTGTACAAAAGTCGATAGCTTGGGTACCTCTGTCCCATTCGTGTTTCTACCGTGAAGCAGTTGTGTTTGCATGGCTGTGTTTCGGTTTGAAGGGTGGGATATGGCGTGAATTTACTGGGTACAGAGGAATAACATCTGAGTCCTCAGGAATGGCAACGCATGGGGGGTATCATGGGCGAAACAGTATACTCTGTTATGTCCATGGTACTGCTCATGTCTATAGGCGACGGTTACCACTTTCCATCAGGTGGGCCGTCAGCTTGTTTGTCATTCTAAGTTGTATAAAAAAAATATATCAAGATAAAAAAATATACCAGATATTATATGTACCTTCCGGAACACTACTGTGAAAACCACGTTCAATTTAGTTCACATCACAAGTGTGAATGATGGCTACGGGATTGCAAGCGTTCAATGGTCAGCAATTTATCACTAGGAGCTTAGTAATAAATAACTTGGACAGTTTGAAACCTCCCGCATAGTTATATAGCTATCTAACTTTCTAATCCTTTCTCAATAGTTTCGTTAAGAAATTGTTTCCCTAAATTTTTGGAGTGGTATACTTTTATGATATTTAGAATGGCAAACAAGCTGACGACCTGACTGATGGAAAGTAGTTGTCGTCAACTATAGGCATGAACAGCGTCATGGGCTTCACAGAATATACCGTGACGTCTATTATACCACTCATGTGTTGCTATTTCCAGGACTATGGTGTTATATCCATGAGGTAATGCGTAGATCAATGCAACTATTTAGTAACTCGGGCAGTAGACAATATCTAAGAGAAATCTAAATAAAATAAAAAATAAATTAAAAAAAAATCAAAAAAATATAATATAACTTTCACTTTACTACTGTACTTTTATAAGCATATCCTAATAGATCAGTAGTTAAAAAATATCCTTCATACAAGCTCGAGTAAAGTCACATCGTCGTACTAGTGCTAAAAAATAAAAATCTGTCTTCATATTCAGTTCATACAAATATTTAGAGAAATCTGTCTATGTGAATCCGCACCTAGTTTTATAAATACTATTAAAAAACAGAAAGTTAGGAAGACAATAAAATTAAAAAAAAAAGAAACAAAATATTTTATAACAGTTTATAATACTAACAATACTAACCAAAATTGTTCCAAGCAATAAGACCGCCTTTCTGTACTTATACAATTATATCGTTATATTTATTAATTGTCTTGCTTATTTTCTATATTGTACTAGCGACCCGGCACGTGCTTCGCTACGTATAAAATGAAATAATAAAAAAGTTTAAAAAGTATATAAAAATTTAAAAATATAAACACAAAACAACTGAAAAAAAGTTTCAATTTGACAACACAATCCCCATCTTAAAAAAAAAGTTTGAATTTGACACAAAAATCCCCATTAACAAAAATGATCCGCCATTTATTGAATTCGTTTGTTACAAAAAATGTGATAAATGAAGAACCGTTCCACCGATTTTGTGCAAACTTCACATAAACCATCTACTAAATAGTCCGAACAAAGCCTAAACATTTGGTTTGGATAGTGGGGCCCGTTCTTGAATTATACTTTACAACGAAAAGTGGCATTAATTTTTATATATAATGTATAATGCAAATAAAGTATACTTATTCATTCAATCATTCAAAATATACTCGGTCCATTTCTTTCTTTGTTACCCTATGACTCAAATGTATAATTCATTCACAATTTATTATTAGGTACACACACTACCCACCTAAGAATGTCTAAAATTTGCTATCTATATCAAAAACAAGATACTTCAAAGGTCCGCGCATATTTAGAGAGTTATAACGCCGTAATTGTTAAACGCGGCGGTTAATGTAAACATAGCGGGCCGTGTGTTTACATTCGGTGTACAAAGCGTGCTCGCGTGCAGCTTGCACTGGGCTGGTGCGCGGGCTCTCGTGCGTCATAGCGCCGGGCTTCTATGATGGTAGGCTGATTGATGGGTGCCGGTGGAAATATTCGGTTATTAAAAAAAAAACTTAAAAATAGGTAGTAGAATTAATTGATACAAAAATGTACAACTAATAATAATAATAACCTATAATAATGACGTTTTTTGGTAGTCGGTGTTTTTTACAAAGTTGTACAATACAAAAGAATAAAGACAATAACTATAATAAATTAAGACTATATCGACGAAAAATAAATATAACTACTTGCCAATTTAGGAATTTTGCCCCAATTTTTTTTTATTCCGGAATAATCAACAAAAAGTACGAATCTCGATTCTAGCGACATCTAGTAGTTCGCGTCCAATTTTGTTTAGTGACCAACCACCTTAAGAGGCCAAAGGTAACAAACGTATTTTAAAAATTTATTACAATAGTGAGAATTTATTACTCCAATTAATATGAACGAAGCCGCGGCATATCACCAGGTTAAAAGAAAGATCGCGAAGTTGCAAATCTTGTGAATGAATGAATTATTCTTGGAAGGATCGAGTCTAAGATGAATTACAGTTTAACCGGCCAGATGATGTGGAATCAATCATGATCCACGTGAAATGGCTATTTTAACCCCCCGCACGCTCTTCGTAACATTCTTTTGTGTTTGCGTGCGCATGCGCAGCAAAGATATACTGCAATATTTATCAGATCCGGTGACTCATCCGGATAAAACGAAACATGTCTGAGTTGAAAACGTAAAATTATGTATGTAGATACGGCAAAGCCGATTATCATTATTCTCTTTCTTTATGTAACATAGAATACCAAACAAGCTGACGGCCCACCTGATGGAAAGTGGTAACCGTCGCCTATAAACATGAGCAGTACCATGGACATAACAGAGTGTACTGGAGGGAAAGGGATTGTTAGTAATCGAGACTGAGAATCCCATTGCTAGCAATATACCCAACTAGGTCGACCTCCTCGCGGTTCTCCTTGAAAACTATTATGGTTAATTCCTTATGAATTCATCATGATGGGCTAACTGGCCTGTTTTCATTCTCATCTATCAACCTTCACTGGTGCTCCGCCAGCGTATCCCGTTAGCGCAGGCGGGGCTACCATACCATTTTCACCCATTAGGAAAAAAAAAACGTAAGCCTCACCAAGAAGAAGAATTATGCCAGTAGTTGCCACGTTTGGCAGACGAGTTGGCAATCACAGTTAGGCTTTAATAATGTTTTAAAAGGGACGCTGTGGCCTATCACTAGACCATTAAGCTCCTTCAGTCGCCTCTTACGACACCCACGGGAAAGCAAAGCGTGGTTCATTCTATACCGGGACCACAGGGCGGTTACTATTTATTTTATTTATTATTTATTTTAAAATCTTTGAATATATAATATAGATAGATAGATAGATACTCTTTATTGTTACCTCCAAAAAATTACAATAGTAAACTTTTTATAGATACAAACAATTACAAGAAATAATCACAGTGAGAAAACAATGGGCGGCCTTATCGCTAAGAGCGATCTCTTCCAGGCAACCTTTGGATGGAGAGGAGTAATTATAAACAATTCGGTGGGAGGCCAAATTATTATATTCCTTTCTTTCTTTCTTTAAATCACAAAAGAAATCTTATTTTACTATTTCCGTAACAGAATACGTGACGCTATAGGAAAATAAAAAAAAAAAAAACAAAACAATATAAATATCTTAACGTTAGTAAAGTAACGGAGATGTATCATATAAACAGACAGACACACGATATAAACAAACCCGAGTCAAATAATGTTTGTGTTGGCGATCAGGAGACGTGAAAACAAGACGGACAGTCCGATTTTTATGATATGAATAAGTGTTCAAATAAATTAAGAGCGTTCATACTGAAATTTGGCAATTTAACTGTTACTAGTAACTTGTCCCGGCTTCGCACGGGTATAATTTATTACAAAATTGTAATTTATTAAATTAGTCTACTTATATAAAAGTTTAATTAGTATATATTGGTAATAAATACAAACCTTCCGTAAATAATAATAATAATAAATAATCTTGGAAGACTTTGTACAAAAGTCGATTGCTTGGGTACCTCTGTCCCATTCGGGTGTCAACCGTGAAGCAGTTGTGTTTGCATGGCTGTGTTTCGGTTTGAAAGGTGGGATATGGCGTGAATTTACAGGGTACAGAGGAATATCACCTGAGTCCTCAGGAATGGCAGCGCATGGGGGTATCATGGGCGAAACAGTATACTCTGTTATGTCCATGGTACTGCTCATGTCTATAGGCGACGGTTACCACTTTCCATCAGGTGGGCCGTCAGCTTGTTTGCCATTCTAAGTTGTTAAAAAAAAATATTGCAACCCCTATCAAAATTCATTGAGTGATTTATAAGAAGTAAGCGGATAAACAGACGGACAAATCAGAAACGGATAACAACTTTATTTTATATTATTTAATTATATATATTTCAGAATTAATTATTTGTAAATTTTAATATCAAGCAAATACATATTTATAAATATAAATAAATATAAATACTTGATATGCAACTGCGATTCGTTGGCAAGTACGCGTATGAGTCTACTGGGAACGGCTTATCCAGAGCCAGGGGACTACAGATATCTTAGACCGCGGGATATCGTTAGGGTAACACATAGGATCTATGAAATGATGGTATAAGGCAGGGGGAAGCACAAAAGATCCGTATGGGTCAACGTGCATCGGCTTAGCTGACCCCATATGCGAATGTAAGGTAATAGCAAAATATTTTGCGGTAGATTCATGATTAACTCTAGCTTTTATCCACTACTTTGTTCCCGTGAATACAAACCGGAATAAAAGGTAACTAGAGGTTCTTCTATACTATCCTTGTTCGTATCTTATGTGTATACCTAGTTTCATAGTAATTGGTTAAGCCGATAAAGCGTCGAGAGGTAACAAACAAACTCTCATATTTATAGTATTAGTAAAATTTTTAGCTCTTCTATCAGATCACTTTTTAAATAATCATTCAGATTTTTTTTTATCATTTTTTATATTAATTATTAATGAAATTTGATATACTTTATTACGACACTTCGGTATGAACGCTCTTAAGTCGCATTATTTTATTCAGCTTTTTTTTAAAGGGTGAAAATGGTAACCCCATAAAAAATACCCGTAGAAAGAGAATGCCAGTACTATCCTCAATCTATGGTAGTAGCGTTACTAAAAACCATAGAGCAGACACGGCAATGTTTTTTTTCCAAGTGGCGCGATGTTTTATCTGTGCGCATAAAATACATTGTTTATTGTTGAAACGATTTATTACGTATTTATGGCTGTTTTTGAGGTCGCGGGGCCGTTGTTTAATTTTATTTGTACTTTATACGCGATCCCGTGTACTATTTCTATAGGTACTTGGCTATACCTACAGGGTGAAGGTAGTTAAACTGAAATAGAAACTGTATTAAATATAACACAAGCTGGTTACGTTTTTATACGCTTTCAGATTTTTTTTATACAACTTAGAATGGCAAACAAGTGGTTACCACTTTCCATCAGGCGGGTCGTCAGCTTGTTTACCATTCTTAGTTGTATAAAAAAAAACATAAATATTTTACAAAGAAAAAAGACAGCAGTAACAAAAACATTCAGATTTTCCCAAAACGAACTCTATCGATTAATTTTAATCACAATCGATTATTATGCAACACTAATTCGAACGTACCTATTAGGTAGGTACATCTCTATTTCGCGTCGTAATTTGACTGTACTACACCAATGAAATTCGGTCATTCAAATTTCGAAGCATCAACACCTGTTTATTGACGTCATAGACTTGTGCAATAACAACACGACGAATTAGAGTGCGCCGATTTGCATGTACCGTCTCGATTGCAAGCATATGTCTGGCAGACTGTTCGTTCGGAAATAGCGTTACGTATTAGTAAACATTTACGTTTCGAATAATAATAGACGTCGCGAAATAGCATTAGTGTTGGATAATTGGCATATTACTTGTCCGAGTGAATATTTATTTGATGTTCTCGCAATTAGGATATGATATTTTTATCGTTTCATAAATTCCTACGCACTGCGATTTTTTTTTATTTATATAATTAATCTTTTTTTAGGATTTGAAATGAGAAACAAGGCGACGCCTTAATTGATGGGAAGTGGTAACCGTCATTTATGGACTTGAACAGCACCGAGAACATTTTTTTTTTGATGGGTGAACATGGTATGATAACCCCGCCTGCGCTAACGGGATACGCTGGCGAAGCACCAGTGAAGGGTGATAGATGAGAATGAAAACAGGCCAGTTAGTCCATCATGATGAATTTATCAGGAATTAACCGTGATAGTTTCCAGGGAGAACCGTGAGGAGGTCGACCTGGCTGGGTATATTGCTAGCAATGGGATTCTCAGTCTCCATTACTAACAATCCCTTTCCCCCCACACCGAGAACATTATCATCATAATCATAACATCATTAAGTGATGTTAACTGTCCAGTACTAAACAGAAGCCTCCCCTATAAGGAGGAGTGGGGGGGTTGCTATTGGTTGCCACGCTTTGGTGAGATTTTAAGAGGATTTTAAAAGTATGTACATAGCATATTATAACTTATAGTATGCACATAACACTTCCGTTCTTAAGTAGATTACCGAATATCCGAAAATGCGACATATCACTTTCGTCCATTAATGTCTTTATAATAAAACGAGTTGGTTGAGTGGTTCCGACCAAGAAGTTTTATTTTTTATAACCACAGACAAGCATGGTCTTTCTCATACATAGAGAATATAGATTATACAAATTGATACAAATATACACCAATAGATGCCGCCATTCATACATTTTGATATTCTTTACAACAGTCTTTAATTAATATTTACTATCTCTCAGCTCCTCCCACGTGTATCAATACATAAAGCATCCTGTGTGTTAAGTCAGGATAAAAGCTCATGTTTTTTATGCAACTTAGAATGGCAAACAAGCTGACGGTCCACCTGATGGGAAGTGGTAACCGTCGCTTATAAACATGAGCAGTACCGTGGACATAACAGAATATACTGTTTCGCCCATGATACCTCCCATGCGTTGCCATTCCTGAGGACTCAGGTGTTATTCCTCTGTACTCTGTAAATTTACTGCCATATCCCAACCTTCAAACCGGGGGGAAGGGGATTGTAAGTAATGGACACTGAGAATCCCATTGCTAGCAATATACCCAACCAGGTCGGCCTCCTCGCGGTTCTCCCTGGAAACTATCATGGTTATTCTTGATGAATTCATCATGATGGGCTAACTGGCCTGTTTTCATTCTCATCTATCAACCTTCACTGGTGCTCCGTCAGCGTATCCCATTAGCGCAGGCGGGGTTACCATGCCATTTTCACCCATAAAAAAAAATACTTCATACCGAAATACAGTCATGCAAACATAACTGCTTCACGGTAGAAACACGAAACAGAGGTGCCCAAGCCAAAGACTTTTGTACAGTCTCCATCTGATGACCAGGTACCAAATTTCATTCAAATTCGTTCAATAATTTTTGCATCAAAGAGTAATAAACATCCATCCATACATCGTTACAAACTTTCGCTTTTATCATTTTTAAATAAATAAATAATATATATAAAGTAATTTTATTATTTTTATCGAATAAAACCATACATGCACCTACATATGTCTAATATTTACAACAAATTGACTAAGAGACCAAAACCAAGGTTCTTTGATGTGTTCACGAACCATCCTTCTACAGTTGGACGGCCAACATTGGCGCCAACAATCAGAACACACCAGTACAAATTGGTCCAAAGCATTAGATAACGCGTTAGTCCAACGTGTACTCGGTCCTTTATGCATCACAGAGTAAGCAAAATATACAGATAGTACATGTTAATATGTCAGTATCCATTAACCTCTAACTTTTGTACGGCGTCAGCAAAAATAAGAGCCAATGTCTAAGGGAGTTCCGGACCGAACAATAGACGTATTAGGGCGGCCCGGCTGACTTGTTATATCCAGGGCATCATTTTCAATAAACACATACGTATTTGTATATTTGATAAATGACGCTAACTGCGTAATACTTATCTAGTTTTATGTATTTCTTCGTAACTAACGTTCTGACCCAGCTTCGCACGGATAGATGGTATTCTAGAAAATCCTCACTAATATTCTAAATGTGAATGTTTGTTTGTTTGTTACCTTATCGCGGCTTAAAGGCTTTAGCAATCACTATGAAATTTGGTATTCACTTAGTACTCGTACGCTTACTTTTTAATCTGGTTAGTGAATATTTTCCAAACAAACGGACGAAGTTGCGGGTAAAAGCTAGTAATATATAGTTTGTGTTTCTTGCTAATAATGTAGCTTTCTATAGGTAAAAGAATTTTTAAAATCGGTCTAGTAGTTTTTGAGTTTACATGTTACAAACAAACAAGCAAATATTTCTAATTCTAACTAATTACATCTTGTGGCTTTTCTCGCTTGAACTATATCAAAAATGTCCTGTACAATAATTAGTATAATCTAACAATATACGAAATTTAATGTAAATTCGTTTAGTCATTTAAACGTGATTGAGTAACGAACATTGCAATAAACTTGCTAAATAATAGTGCACCCTAATAATTACAGTAAAATCTCGATTATCGGAATCGAATAAAACCAGAGGTACTCCGTATAATCGAAAATCCGAATAATTAATTTCGAAGACAAATTAAAGAATAATTAGTTTTCTTTTTAATATGTAAAGGGTTTTGGAAGTGTAATGTGAAGGAATGTAAAGGACATGTGTCATTTAAATGTAATTAGAGGCGTGAAGAATATGTCCGGATAATCGAATAATCTGATAATCGACGTTCGGATAATCGAGATTCTACTGTATTTCGATTTACTATTAATCAATTGCTTTTAAAACATTAGAATTATATAGCACGTTTAAGTTCCATAATTACCAGAGGGAGACTTTGTACAAAAGTCGATTGCTTGGGTACCTCTGTCCCATTCGTGTTTCAATCGTGAAGCAGTTGTGTTTGCATGGCTGTGTTTCGGTTTGAAGGGTGGGATATGGCAGTGAATTTACTAGGTACAGAGGAATAACACCTGAGTCCTCAGGAATGGCAACGCATCGGGGGTATCATGGGCGAAACAGTATACTTTGTTATGTCCATGGTACTGCTCATGTCTATAGGCGACGGTTACCACTTTCCATCAGGTGGGCCGTCAGCTTGTTTGCCATTCTAAGTTGTATAAAATATATATATAATATATACAATACACTGTCTCTAAGTCAGTGAATATTAAGGTAACCATTTTGTCTAAATTGTTTATATTACCGGGTAATTTGACTCGATTTTATTACCTTTATAATAATTATATCATAAAACATGCCGTGGTGAGCAAACACATTAATTTTATTGGTAATAAAAATCTTATAGTTAAGTATACTCAATTAAATATTCATAATGTTGACTTACCGATTATATCTCTTAAAATTGTTGAAGAGTTTTAAATTGCCTCACTTTAGCCTCGTTGGAGTTCTTTTTTTTTAAATTCTTTTTTTTTTTTTACCGTACACGCTGTCGATTGCTAAGGAATTGTTGCGTTTTAAAATCGATAAATTAGATTTTAAATTAATATGTTACAATTTGAATTTTTGTGGATCAAAGTCAATGTAAAATTAGAGTAATAAATGAACATTACAATAATTGTTGAGAAGAGAACTTTTTTTTTGTTTATTTTTTTTTATACAACTTAGAATGGCACCGTCGTAACCGTCGCATATAGACAAGAGCAGTACCATGGAGCAGTACCACTTTCCATCAGGTGGGCCGTCGGCTTGTTTGCTATTCTTAGCTGCATAAAAAAATTCATTATAAACTATTCATTATAAAGATTAATTTCATTGGTTTGGTTGATATGATATAAAATTTATATAAAGAATTTGGCTTTAAAAAAAGCATTTAAAATTTAAAGAGTATAGTGTAATTGTTTTTAAAACAAAACAATAACAAAATAAATCATTTTTTTTTATTGGTAGAAAATGGAATAGTAACCCCACCTGCGCTAACGGGATACGCTGGCGGAGCACCAGTGAAGGGTGATAGATGAGAATGAAAACAGGCCAGTTAGCCCATCATGATGAATTCATCAGGAATTAACCATGATAGTTTCCAGGGGGAACCGCGAGAAGGTCGACCTGGTTGTGTACATTGCTAGCAATTAGATTCTCAATCTCCATTACTAACAATCCCTTTCCCCCCATAGATCATATATTACCAATAGTTGTATAAAATACACAAAAAATACAGTCGAAACACAGTAGTTTTGTTTTTCGAAGCCGATTAAAGGCATCGATCGTTTGATGAAAGTTTAATAAAATTTCGTTTGCCACATTGTTAATTATTAAATATTACTAATTAAATAATCAATAGGCCTATTTTTAGTTTCCGTCGTACCTCTCTATCTTTACTCCGAGTCTCTTGTTTACTAAGTTATTCATAACGAATTTTTATAGCGACGTTGAAGCGTTTTCAACTAACTTCAAAAAGGAAGTAGATTCTTAATTCGATTGTATTTGTTTTATATATGTTACGTCATAACTCCGTCAGACTTTGTACAAAAGTCGATTGCTTTGGTACCTCTGTCCCATTCGTGTTTCAACCGTGAAGCAGCTATGTTTGCATGGCTGTGTTTCGGTTTGAACGGTGGGATATGACGTAAATTTACTGAGTATAGAGGAATAGCACCTGAGTCCTCAGGAATGGCAACGCATGGACGTATCTTGGGCGAAACAGTATACTCTGTTATGTGCATGGTACTGCTCATGTCTATAAGCGACGGTTACCACTTTCCATCAGGTGGGCCGTCAGATTGTTTGCTATTCTGAGTTGTATAAAAAAAATAGTTGTAAACCGATTTGGAAACTTCTTTTTTATCTGAAAGGTTATACTTATAGATTGGTTCCATAAATATTTCATCAAAAGCAGTTTAAAAGGTTAATTTTCTATCTAAATACCTAATTGGCTTTGTTAGAATTAAAGTCATGTTTTTTTTTTTTGTTGAACACGATCTTATTTTTTACAGTCTTCTATTCAAATGTTGTCTAGAACAGCTTGCTTAACGACAAAGCCACCTTTTGTATCACTTCTCATTAAATTTAATGTATTTATTTATATATGGTGGTGCAATAAAGGGTAAAATAAATTAATCTGTGAACTTGACAGAAGGTATAGTACTATAACTAGTAAGTATTCTACTATTTATATGAGGGCGTCGCCCTTTGTTGTCAAGGGTTTCTAGGCCGCCCCCGTTCACTAATGTGGCTCACTGTAAACGACAGCGACAAGTGACAATATTTTTTTAAATAATGTATCTATTAACGTGAATTTGTAAATTCCGAAGTTTACGCTTTTATTTTTATACATCCTTGTTAATATAAAGTAAAAAGTGGGTTTGTCTTTTTATACCACTGAGGTGGCAAACAAGTATACGGCCCACCTGATGATAAACGATAACCATAGCCGGGTTTAACCAATCATTATGAAATTTAATATAAACGTACTATATGATATGGTGATAGACATATACTACTTTTATCCCGATCACGCGGACAAAGTCACGTGTGAAAGCCAGTAAGAAATATATCTAATTACGAACTTTTAATAAAAGCAACAATAAAAAAAAACCAATAGGTTTATATAAAAGCGTCACGTATTTTTATGTACTGTAGTTTCAGTAAGTTATCCGTTGAGTATGCTATTACACTGTGACAGGATCTGAACGCGTCATACGCGCGGTGTTCCAAGCAATAAATATCTATTTGTGATTATATTATGCCCGCAATGCAGTCACACGTGTGCTGCGAGCACAGGTGGAGGGAATCATGCTCGTAACCGCATTACGGGTATAATCTTTATGCCATTACTAATATTGCGCCTTGACTCCACTCTGTCTCTAAGCCAAGCTACTGCAATGTAGATCAATACACTTCAAGATAGAGACTCGAAAGTAACAATTTAGTATAGTTTTTGAAAATAGATTTTTAATCTATGATCCGATTTTAAGCTTTGACATATATTCTAGAATACATTTTGAAATAGTCTGTATTATATATTTATATAATATAAATCATGGAATCCATATTATCTTCTTGTGCAAAGAGGTGTTTCTCAATTCGTCTGTATAAATAATTTCAAATATTATTCGATACGATATCGATAGACTCGATTCGATTGCATCAAAAATCAGCGCACAGGCCTATTGTGACATAAAGTGCGTACACACCTATCGCTACACAAATGTGCGACATTTTCTGATCAAATCAAACCGCCAGTGCCGTAACGCGTTCTGCCGCAGCTCGAGCATAATATATTTGACGCGTCGCGCGTGACGTGATACTTTAGTAGAACAGTTTTAGGTCACGCAATTGTTACAGTTACAGATTTATATGAAAAAAGACCTTGTTCACTACGTAGTAAATACACGGTGAAGAAGGTCTTAGTTGAAATAAATCAGGAAATAAGAGTTACGTGTAATAATTTTCACATAATAGTTTATTACCTTAGAGAGGTACATAGGTATGATAAAGGTATATAGGTGTTCAATGGTTATGGTTAACTTTAAACAGAAGTTTTACATCAAAATTGTCTCAGTTTTTAACTGTCCACTCGCGAACATAGATCTCCCCTTATTGGGAGTTTAATGACTACGCTTGGCAGAGGGGAAAGGGAATGTTAGCAATGGAGTTTGATAGCCCCATTGTTAGCAATTTGCCCTATTAGGTCGACCTCCACGTAGTTCCCCCTGGAAACCATCGTGAACAATTCTTATTGAATTCGTCACGATGGGCTAACTGACCTGCTTCGTCCTCACCTATCATCCTTTACTGGTGCCCCGCCGGTGTATACCGTTAGCGCGGGTGGGGTTACCATTCCATTGTCACCCATTAAAAAAAACTACACTTGGCAGATAGTTAAGCTTTGGTGTTGTTTAAAATTTATATACCTAGGCAAAATTAATAAAGCAAGTACAAAATGCATGAAAAAAATATATTTTCAATTGCAATATAACTATAATTCTAGTAGTCACCGTTCATTACATATTTCGGTAAACAAACAGCAACACAATACTAACTTTATTCTAATTACAATCGACCTACATAACGCCACCCATTACAACATTGAACAAGTTTCCAAAACATGTAGGTAGAACTATTTATGTCAAAATCAATATCATTTCCATCAACAGTAAAATGATCGTATAAAGGATAATAAAAAAAAAAACAAAGTTATGTAAAAATCCATTTTTAATTTAGAAACTTTGATTAATTTTAATGAACGCACCCTCATTTATCGAACAGCCCAATCGTTGTAAAGTGCTGGTTCGATTTTTAAAATCAAATAACAATGTTAACACAATTGGCAATTTGTTTGTGGGCACAACAATCAAATAATTAATGAGGGTTCTAAATTCGAAAAAATTCAAACGTTTTATTTACTTTCAATTTATTACTAACCAGTATTTTTAAATCCTGTTATTTTTTTCGTATCATCTTTTTTTTTACCTTTTATTTAAATTACAAAAAAATGTATGGAACAATAAATCTTCAATTCGTTATAAGTCCAATGAAACGAATGAACGAATATAGTATCTATATAAATATATACTATATAGTACTAATACTTAACATAATGTTATAAATTTGCAATTGAACTAGTTTGTTACGCTTTCACATCTAAACCGCTGAATCGATTATGACGAATTTTAGCATGGAGATAGACGGGACCTTGGAGATTGTTATAGTTCACTTTTACTCCCGGTCAGTGAAAATATCTCAATCGTGCAATCGATGTCGCGGGTAAAAGCTAGTACTGCATAAAGGACCAATAATTCACAAGAATCGAACCTGGCATCACACGCACTGGCCACTGTACTTGGAAGGGCATCACTTTGACAGATGTATCACGATTTGTGGGCTGGCGTGCACCCAAACACTAATAACTTGACCATAAACATTTAACGTGTCTAGAAATATCGGTCATCACTAGTGCGGGGACAAATCTATACTAATATTATAAGCTAGATGTATCCCGCGACTTTGCCTGTAGTCGTATCGTGTTTTGAATAGCCTGTAACCTTTCTCATTTTCTCAAAGTGAGCTATTAAATACAAAAATATTTTAGGTAGGGATTACCATTCCATCACCATCTATTAAAAAAGAAAGAATTTATTCATGGAATCATGCGACTCTCACAGTAACAAAAAAAAAACAAAAATTAATTGTAATACTTTAAGACTGAACCAAAAAATAAAACAGAATAAAAAAAATCGAAAAGTGAAGTAATAAATCGTAATCTGATGCATCATCATAGAGACAAAATTACAGCGATATATAAAAAAAAAAAACAAAAAAACAAAAAAAAGATTACTATACAAGAGACGAGAAATAAAAAATATAACTCGCCAAATTCACCAAATAAAAATAAAATGTTTAAAAAGGGAATTTTCAACTTTTTCTCTTACTCCACCATATTCTCCTCCTAGCAGAAGAGAACATTACTATGTTCTGTTCTACAAAAAGAGGACTACTTACTAGTACTCCTCTTTTTGCAACTTGTAGGACCACGACTCAAGTTTTTGATATTTTAGTACTGCCAAAAAATCAATTAATTATTTCAGTTGTGGCAAAATTAATATAATATTAATTAAATTAATATTGAAACAAAATATATTAAAAAAAAAAAGGTAATTTGGTACATTCTACAATCTGTACTATTAACATATGTCCACCATTCACTACACGAGTCATCTGACGAATCGGTTTGTTTGTGAATGGACCACATTAAAGGTTGCTTCAAAACAAGGATTCACTCTAATTTCATCTTCGTGCCCATCACTAGTTATGACGGCTGTTTGACCTAATTTCCTGAGCGTTGAACTACTGTGACGTCATAACGCCACCTGCCATTGCATAAAGGTTATCTCCACATGCTCAGTCTAGACTGTGGCTGGACAGAATCAAAATTTAAAATTATTTTATCTATGGTTTTGAAATGAAAGCTGAGTTCTAGTCTCGTGCGATGGAAAATAGCGATTTGAATAGTGGCAAAATAAAACTTAAATAATAATGTTAAAAAAGAGAAAATATCTCGACCTGGCTCACCAGGTGACCGAAATGTGGGGGGTGACATCCACCGAAATCATTCCAATCGTTATGTCGGTGAATGGTCTTATCCCAACCAGTCTGGAACAACATCTCAGACGGTTGGGATTCCGAGGCGGCTCACTCCCGGGAAAGATGCAGAAAGCGGTGCTCTTAGATTCTGCTCGCTTTGTACGCCGGTTTCTCTCCCTGGGGCCCTGAACCCCGGCCGACTGTGTTTTTGCCGGGGGTTAGTTGCCATCTCCTCTTAAGAGGGGAGATGTGAATTTTCTAAAAATTTTAATGTTAATAATAATAATTCTTATTTAAAAAAAAAGAATAGTACGCATGAATGAATGACTACATTCATAGATTAAGGATAACATTCTACATGAAGTATTTAGTCGATGGTTAAAGATGTTGTAAGTAGAGATGTGCCGATCGTGACTATGGCCAACTAGCCGATTAGTTTCAAAGAAGCCGACTAGACGACCAAGCCGGTCACGGTTTCGGTGATTTTCGTAACACTTCGTTTAGTGCTGATTCGCGCTTAAGTCGCAAACGCCACTATCATAGTTGCCGACTATGCTAGTGGCCGGATAGTTGGCTTTACCGACTAGTCACCGACTATCGGCACATCTCTAATTGTAAGCACTTTAAAATATTTGAATTTAGAATTATGCTTTGCAACAAGCAGGATTTTGCTCGACGGAATAATAAAGGAGACGATTTCAAACTGTACAAAACTAATACAGAAATCTAAATTTAATCAAATGCAATCATTCAAACTTCTCAAAACTCTACGCCGTGAGTTCGCGAAGTTACGAATCATAACCATAAAAAATACAGTCGCAATAACAAACTCCTCCCGTCGGGGAGTAGTACTATGGATTTCCCAATTTTTAGGGTGAATATTAAATAATGTAATGAATTGCTGCCATGTATTTTGAAAGTAAAATTTACAAAGAGAAAAACAAAAGAAGATCAATGGCAGGTGGAGTAAGATTAAATGGCTATTAAAAAAAAGAAATGAAATTAGTTTTTTTTTTTTATTGGATGAAAACGGAGTGGTAACCCCGCCTGCGCTAACGGGATACGCTGACGGGGCACCAGTGAAGGGTGATCGATGAGGATGAAAACAGGCCAGTTAGCCCATCATGATGAATTAATCATAATAGTTTCCAGGGGGAACCGCGAGGAGGTCGACCTGGTTGGGTATATTGCTAGCAATGGGATTCTTAGTCTCCATTACTAACAATCCCTTTTCCCCCCAATGAAATAGGTTGCAATCTCCAAAACCTCCATTTTGAAGTCTTTTGAAAAGATAGACTTTAAAACAATTATTGAAACAATTTCAAACAGTTTCTTTTCCCCTTCAATCAATCAATGAATCCAATGATTGACTGACCGATCGATTGATTAATAGATTCAATCGCATAAACATAAATAAGCACTATTAAAATAATCCAATGTCTTTGTCGTAAAATTTAATACTCAAAACCAATACGTAGAACTGTTTTTTTTACATCAAAATAGTTTCGAAACCACATGTTTTCAAGGCTTGAGTTATTTGTTGAAACAAGAAATTGATGATCATCCCACAGTATCAATCGCCAGTAATTGGCAGTTAATGTGACCGCATTACCGACTTTGAAAACAGGAAGTCATTCTTTATTCGATTTTTAGCTATTTAACGATATTTTCCTCGATTGATCGAAACCATTTTTATTAGAACAGATAAGAATTGAAATAATCTTATTCAATTAGACTTGCTTACAAGGCATTTTAAATGAATTTAAATTACCAGAGGGAGACTTTGTACAAAATTCGTTTGCTTGGGTACCTCTGTCCCATTCGTGTTTCAACCGTAAAGCAGCGTTTGCATGGCTGTGTTTCGGTTTGAAGGTTGGGATATGACGTGAATTTACAGGGTACAGAGGAATAACATCTGAGTCCTCAGGAATGGCAACGCATGAAGGATATCATGGGCGAAACGGTACACTCTGTTATGTCCACGGTTCTGTTCATGTTTATAGGCGACGGTTACCACTTTCCATACATAAATAAACGGAGAAGAATAACTATTGAGTTCCTCGTGGGTTCTTCTCAGCAGATACCAACATTCCGAATCCTGTAGTAGAATAAAAAAAATGACTTTTTATTGAAAATGGCAAACAAGCATACGGCCCACCTGATGGTAAGCGGTTACCGTAGCCTATGAACGCCTGCAATACCAGAGGTATTACTATTACCAGAGGTATACCAGAGGTATACCAGAGGTATACCAGAGGTATACCAGAGGTATTATTATTATTATTTGCTGAACCTAAAGAAACCTCTTTACCCTCTTTTGAAGAACCCCATGCTGTAGTCTCTTGGGAAAACCTCGGCAGGGAGCTCATTCCATAAAAAAACTCCACAAGGGAAGGCTTATGTCCAGCAGTGGACAGTTAAAGGCTGAGATGATGATGATGATGATGAATTTAACAAGGAACTCTCTAAAGAAGTCTGCAGAACCCTTTTTATTCACATCCCACAGGTGCTTAGCTACTATATTTTATTTATATTATATTTATACTTAAATTTAGTACCGTTTTACGAGACAAATTTACGACGAGTCGACACGAGTGGAAATAGAAAATATGGCGAAAGATTTTAGTGAGTGCTGATAAGATGGTACCCGCATTTTATGTGTTTGGCTTGAATTTACAGGGTACAGAGGAATAACACCTGAGTCCTCAGGAATGGCAACGCATGAGGGGTATCATGGGCGAAACAGTATACTGTTATGTACACGGTACTGCTCATGTGTATAGGCGACGTTTACCACTTTCCATCAGGTGGGCCGTCAGCTTGTTTGCCATTCTAAAAGAATATATAAAACAACCTTTTATCTACAATATATTGTATACAATGTAATATAGGCTGGCGGAGCACCAGTGAGGGATGATAGGTGCGATCGAAAGGGCTGGTCAGTTAGCCCATCGTGTTATCTACAACTGGAATTCAGCACGATGATTTCCAGGTGGGACCACGTGGAGGTCGACCTGACAGAGTAATTCCTTCCCCAGGCTATATAGCGTTTATAATCATTTGTCTAGATTTTACGTTCGGCCGTTGAAATTTTCAGATTAAAACAAGATTCTCTTTACGAGCGTTACAATGTTATATTAACGTACTGTATTGTGACGTCAATGTTACAGCCAGTGACGTAGTTAGGTAACCAAAGGCCCTGAGGGGAATGCGGACTATCGGTCCCATTGCTAGCAATACCTGCACGCGGTCCCCCTTGACAACCATCGTACTGAATTCTAGATTTTTTCATCACGATGAGCCAACTGATTTGCATTTTCATCATCACTTATCATCCGTTATGCCCCGCCAATGTATGCCGATAGCGTAGACGGGGTCATCATACCATTATTACACATTAAAAAAAACCCTATAATTTCACTACCAGGACATGCGCTTCACAGCATAAATTAAGGTGGGACCAAACGTAGAGGTTTTAATTTGGCTTCTTCAGCACGTCGCCTGTTTGGTCGCCATTATGTCCGTCTAAAGCAGTCCCTATCGACATCTCCAGTCATTCTTGCCAGATAAAACTTTTCGTAATTCCTCTTTCATCCATCCTCTCCAAACAAACGATAGCGTAGACGGGGTCATCATACCATTATTACACATTCTATAATTTCACTACCAGGACATGCGCTTCACAGCATAAATTAAGGTGGGACCAAACGTAGAGGTTTTAATTTGGCTTCTTCAGCACGTCGCCTGTTTGGTCGCCATTATGTCCGTCTAAAGCAGTCCCTATCGACATCTCCAGTCATTCTTGCCAGATAAAACTTTTCGTAATTCCTCTTTCATCCATCCTCTCCAAACAAAATGTATTTATTCCTTAGAGTATATAGATAGAGAGATTATATAGATACAAATGCTTCGGAGAAAGCAGGTCAACTTTTTCATACAATTTTGCGTGACAAATAGTTATGAGTGATTCCTTTATAACTTCTATATTTAGAAGTTTGTCTTATAATTGTTGCACCTTTTCAATGCGTAAAAACTCATTTTATTTATAAAATAATTAAATATAGATACGTCAAGGTACATTATGTGCGTAAGTATATAGAACACCGATAAAAAAACGAGTCGGCTAATTTGACAATTAGCTGACAAAACGTTGATCCGTTTTTGAGACTCGATGCTGTAGCTATATAATCTTTTTTTTTATACCACTGAGGTGGCTATCAAGCATACAGCCCACCGGATGGTAAGTGGTTACCGCAGCCTATGAACGCCTGCAATACCAGGGGTATTACGCGCGCGTTGCCCACCCTGAACATGATCTATATAATCGAAGATTTATTTATTAACATTAAATATATACATTAATTCACACTACAGTCTAATATCATTTCTAACTTCATACAGTTATCGTAAATTTTGATGTAACTGAAACGTTAGTCTAGGAATTCTGGGCGTTGATATATCTTGCGACGTCCAGTTTTGCGGTCATCTGGAGGAGAAGGCTAAGATAGCTTCCAAAAAGTTAGGAGTGCTCAATAGGGTGAGACGATATTTCATGCCAGAACACCGCCTGAAATTATATAAAGCCCAAGTCAGGCCGCATATGGAATACTGTTCTCACCTGTGGGCAGGAGCGCCACAGTACCAACTCCTTCCGTTAGACCGCATTCAAAGTCGGGCGGCTCGAATTATCGATAGTCAACGCCTTACTGTCCGACTTGACCCATTGAAACTGCGCAGAGATGTTGCGTCTCTGTGCATCTTCTACCGAATTTATCATGGGGAGTGTTCTGAGGAATTGTTCGGATTGATACCTGCTGCTGATTTTCACCACCGTACAACCCGCCACAAACTAAAGTTTCATCCCAATCATCTGGACGAGTGGCGGTCTTCCACCGTGCGTTTTTCAAGGCACTTTCTTCCACGCACAACCATTCTTTGGAATCAACTTCCAGCAGCAGTATTTCCGAACCGATACGACAACATAACCTTCAAGAAAAGAGTATATTCCTTTTTAAAAGGCCGGCAGCACACCTGCAATGCCGCTGGTGTTGTGGGTGATCATGGGCGGCGGTAGTCACTTACCATCAGGTGAGCCGCATGCTCGTTTGCCCCCTGTGTTGTAAAAAAAAAAAAAAAAAAAAAAAAAAAAAAAAAAAAAAAAAAAAAAAAAAACGTTTAAACAGAAAGTTCGCAATTCGTAAAAAGTTTTACGTGTTTCAAAAAAAAAAAAAAAAAAAAAAAAAAAACAAACGATATCTTCTATACCCCGACAAAAGAAAGGAGGGATGGGATGGGGATGGGGAGGTGGGAGAATGTTTTTAACACTACGTATATGTATTAAAGGTTCCGTGTGACCCTGAAACTAGTCGAGTGTTCTCGAGAAAAATATAAGTGACTCACATGGTTATTTTTACAATAAAATATGTTTTTATATAAAAATTCCGTGTCACGATGTTTTTTATGCCAATCTCCGAAACTGCTTCACCAATTTTAATGAAATATTGTATTATATACTCATATATGCTTAGGTAAAGTGTATATTAGTTTTCTCCAAATTGCTTGTGTTAAAAGATAGGTATTTTTTTTTACTACACCACTAAAGGCAAACGAGCATGCGGCTCACCTGATGATAAGTGACTACCGCCGCCCATGGTCACCCACAACACTAAAGGCACTGCAGGTGTGCTGCCGGCCGTTTAAAAGGAATATGCTCTTTTCTTGAAGGTTATGATGTTACCAGAACGTGGGAGGGATTTAATGGATGATAAGGGAATGGTAACCCCGCCTGCGCTAACAGTATATACAGACGGAGGGAGGACCACCATATATACCAGAGGGAGACTTTCTACAAAAATCGATTGCTTGTTGATTGAAAATTGTTGCTCAGGAATGGCACCGCATAGGGGTATCATGGGCGAAACAGTATAGCCTGTTATGTCCATGGTACTGCTCATGTCTATAGGTGACGGTTACCACTTTCCATCAGGTGGGCCGTCAGCTTGTTTGCCATTCTAAGTTGTATAAAAAAAAGACGGGACACCAGTGTAGGATGATGTGGTGACAATGAAGAAGCAGGTCAGTTAGCTCATCGTGATGAATACACCAGGAATTCAGCTTGATGGTTTCCAGGGGGACCACGTAGAAGTCAACGTGATAGCGTATATTGCTAGCAATGGGACTAGTAGTTCACAGTACTAATCCCCCCCCCCCCCCCCGATTGTGAGGGGTAAAGAGCTTCCATAGTATAAGATTTATCATCGTCATACCAGCCTTTAACTGTCCACTGCTGAACTTACGTTTCTCTCCTAGAAGGAGACTTGCCAGTAGTTGTCACACTTAGCAAACGCATTGACAAGAGCAATTAAGCTTTGGTGATGTTTTAAGAGGGACGCTGCTGCCCACCTTTTGACCATTAAGTCCCCTTAGTCGGCTCTTACAACACCTACGTGAAAGGAAGGGGTAATCTATCTGTTATGTCCATGGTACTGTTCATGTCTATAGGCGACGGTTACCACTTTCCATCAGGTGGACCGTCAGCTAGTTTGCCATTCTAACTTGTATAAAAAAAATCTATTCTATGCTAGAGTCATATAGCGACATAATAGATATGGGTGGGTAAAATTATACCCTGCTGACACATGCTACATAAAGATGCTGACACATCCTTACTGGTACCTCTGTCCCGTACTTGATTTATAATATTAACTAACTTTTCTTAAATATCTCCATGTGCAGACACCATTTAGTTACCATTCAACTAGTAAAATTTGACATTTTTATGAATAAAAGAGATAGATTGACATTATAAAAATCATCCTGGATCATAAACATATATCAAGTACAAATCTCTGAAAAGCCAAGAGATATGAAAGGGAATAACAAACACTGTACTAAGGAGAACAATACACAAATAGGATAGTAAATCGAAAATATAACAAAAGCATAATTTGATATGGATGTAAATGCTAAAGGTCAGGCAGAAACTGTACAACTACAATAATAACAGTTATAACTAATAATAACTACAAAAACTACAGTTATAACTAATAATAACTACAATAACTGTTACAGCTACGACTCATTAAGTCTAGGTGTATGAATTGGCAATAAGATTTTTAAATCATATATATGTACATAGATATCTGTGTTCAAAATTTTAAATCGAGTTCAATCAAATAGATAGACATTATTGATCTAGGTGACAATAACAGTCAGGGGGAAAGGATTTTTTGTGCAACTTAGAATAGCAAACAAGCTGACGGCCCACCTGATGGAAAGTGGTAACCGTCGCCTATAAACATGAGCTGTACCATGGACATAACAGAGTATACTGTTTCGCCCGTGATGTCCCCCATGCGTTGCCATTCCTGAGGACTCAGGTGTTACTCCTCTGTACCATGTAAATTAACTGTCATATCTCACCCTTAGAACCGAAACACAGCCATGCAAACACAACTGCTTCACGGTAGAAACACGAATGGGACAGAGGTGCCCAAGCAAACGATATTTAAAACAAAAAATATATGACTGGGTCTTAATAAGACTAATAGAAATCAATAATTCTTAGACATTTCGTCAATCTCTCTGTATGTATGTGTCATGTATGTAGGTATACCTAGTTTTTTATAATAATTATATTTGGCGGGTGACTGTTCTTGTCTACAAATAGAAGTAATCCAGTCCAAGTGTGTTTTCTTTCTCTCAGTCATATTAATACCTAGAGGCGGTAAATAACTATCAAATAGTAAATTATGTTTGTTTGTTTAGGCATCACGCAAAAACTATTGCACCAAATAGGTTATGTACAACTGTATACATGAAGGTCTAACATAAAATCTCATATAGGTATGTTTTATCTCCATTTGCCATAATAATACAGAAGTAGTATATTGGTTTTCCTACTTCAGAAATCCGAACGAAGTAGCGGGCAAATAGCTGGTTGAAAATAAATCATCGCTACTAGAATACGAACAAATAACCGTATATTTCACCAAATAATAACGATTTAGTCCATCGCTATCTGGAAAGTTAGATGCCCGCATTCGAAAAGCGAATTTCGCCGTACTCTGTTGTCACAGGGTTGCCATTACATAGCTATTTATATTATTTATTTATTTATTCACTTTTTATTTAATAATATAATATATATATATTACACTTATGAAATATAAAAGACCGTCTTATGGCTAAAGCAATCTCTTCCAGACAACCTTTGGGTAGAAAAGAAAAAAAGAAAAAAGACGGTAGTTTTTGGCGCAAGAAGTGTCTCTAATAAAAAATGCTCATGTTATCAAAACATATATAAATAATCATATGCATATATTACATACATCTAAGTGCTTATAATAGTACCTATATATTATATAAATTAGTTATATATATTATTTCTGTTTGTATTGCATCTATTTACAAAAACTATATAAGTATATATGTCTATAAATTATTCTAACAAAATAATAAAAAAGTGCCTCCCTGCTCTATACTCGCATTCAACTCAGGTAGTTGAGAGATATGGAGTCGATTTTAAAGAGCAAAAATTTTTTCGATCGAATAAAATTTTTCCCCTTAAATTGTTCTCCCTAGAATTTATGTGAAATTGATACGTGGATTATCAATCATAATACCTATCACAGTACGTTAAAAAAGTTAATTAAATTAGAAGTCTCTTTACTTGAATTAATTTTTTTATAATATTTCTTAAGTTTTATTATGAAATATATAGATAGATAAATAGATACTTTTTTTATAGCACAGAAGGCAAACGAGCATGCGGCTCACCTGATGATAAGTAACTCTATTGTTTCCACCAAAAGATTACATTAATTTACTTATTATAAATATAAACAATTACAAGAAATTATCACAATGAGAAAACAATGGGCGACCTTATCGCTAAGAGCGATCTCTTCCAGGCAACCTTTGGATGGAGAGGAGTAATTATAAACAGATAGACTGGAGGCACGAAACTGTTGGTTTTTTTAAATACATATATAGATATAATACGTAGGTACAATAACGTGAATATATAAATGTACATTAGAAACAATTTATTTAAATCTTTTCTAGAATAAGCCAGTACATAGTGTCAGATAACATGACTATATCGTATTGAATCAAAAATATGTATGTACCAATTTACAACTTCCTCTTTTATTAATGTTAATTAAAAAATTGCACCACCATCCATGCATTTAAAATTTTTGACAACCCTACACCGAGATAGTCGAAGTTTCTGGAGCTGGGGCGAGTTCTGTGGCGCTCCTACGAAATGAAACGAATAAAGTGGTCTAATAAATTTTACAACGCACTCAATTTTAGTACGTTAAGTTCTAGATTTATAAATAAACCAGCTTTTAATCGCGGCTTTGCTCGCGTGAACACCGATTTTGTTCAACAACTTTGGTCGTTAGTGTTTTTGAAAAGTCTTATATTAATTTTAATATATTTTATTGAACCAACATACGTAATAGCACAAGACTTTTCATATATGTACTTGTTATGACAAACTATACAATATTGCCACTTACAAAAAATACTCTTTTTATAACAACAAAAAAAAATTTACATTGCCATAACAAAACAATTTTTATTAATATTAAAATTTTATATTCTGTATTGAACAATTAGTATGAATAGAGATAAAATAATTACAATAAGAAACCCAATACTTTTGAGGAATTTTGAAAAAAGAAATATGCACACTTTAATTATAAATTGTGAACAATATTTCTAAAAAATTAGAAATAAATCGGACGACATATTAAAAAGTTTCAAACAAAAATTACCTTAATTTTTGTTTAAAATTAATTATAAAATTAGAGAGAGGGCCCTCGCCCCACCCCATAAAAATTTTATAATAATATTTTATAAAAGTCGTTTGTTTGGGTACTTCTGTCTCATTCGTGTTTCTACAGTGACGTAGTTGTGTTTGCATGGCTGTGTTTTGGTTTGAAGGATGGGATATGGCAGTGAATTTACAGCGTACAGAGCAATAACACCTGAGTCCTCAGGAATATTAACGCATGGGGGGTATCATGGGCAAAACAGTATACTCAGTTATTGTCCATGGTATTACTCATGTCTATAGGCGACAGTTACCACTTTCCATCAGGTGGGCCGTCAGCTTGTTTGCCATTCTAAGTTGTATAAAAAAAACACTAGTAATCTGCCCCGGCGACCAGTGAACATTGCCAGATTTTTTTTTTAAATGAAATATATTTTTTTTTTATATAGATGAAAAAATGAAACACTTTTTTTTAATCTATTAAGCAATTTGGGTTTATTAATCATAAATAAAAAAAATCAAACTTTTCCTTTTTATAAAATAATTTTGGTTTTCCTTAGAATTATTTATTTAGTTAGCGCTCGATTTTGATTTATTAAATCAATTAAATTGTTAATTCAATCCAAAGTAGGCTTTAGACGACTTGACATAAAGTTGGGGTTTCATATGGAGCTATTATATTTCTTAAAAAACTATTTATTTACTCGCCACTCGACTAAATTACTAAATCAATTGCCATTTTGTTACAGAGCCTCAGCCAACAATTAAAGCCGAGATCCGCAATAAATTTGCGGCTTCCTCATATAATACTGTAAAGCCCGTAAAAAGTAGTAAGAAATATAAAAACGCTTGGCCGCGTAATTTTTCAAGTCCCCCGCTCATTAGAGAGGGAAATAATTAACAAAAGGTGTAAAGAAAAACGTGCGCTTTTAACTGCCTCCTTGGTGTAACGGGTCGTTGAAAATGAGGTACCGGGTTCATAATATTTAATTAAAAATTTACAAAGCAAATATAGTGCATAGATTATTTTCGTTTATATCGGAATTTTTTATCAGTAATAATGGAATAGTAACCCCACCAGAAGTACCAGCGAGGAATGATAAAGAACGAAATCTGGTCAATAGCCCCAGCATGCCTGCTGGTAAGTAATGCTCCTTTCCACTCAGGGTTTGCTGGAACTCTTACAGACGCGCGCACGCACGCACACGCAGACGCACCCGCACCCGCACCCGCACACGCACACGCACACGCACACGCACACGCACACGCACACGCACACGCAAACGCACACAAACACGCACACGCACACTCACACGCACACGCACACGCACCCGCACCCGCACCCGCACACGCAAATGCACAGGCACAGGCACACGCACACGCACACGCACACGCACACGCACACGCACACGCACACGCACACGCACACACACACGCACACGCACACGCACACGCACACGCACACGCACACGCACACGCACACGCACACGCACTCGCACACGCACACGCACACGCACACGCACACGCACACGCACACGCACACGCACACGCACACGCACACGCACACGCACACGCACACGCACACGCACACGCACACGCACACGCACACACGCACACGCACACGCACACGCACACGCACACGCACACGCACACGCACACGCACACGCACACGCACACGCACACGCACACGCACACGCACACGCACACGCACACGCACACGCACACGCACACGCACACGCACACGCACACGCACACGCACACGCACACGCACACGCACACACGCACACGCACACGCACACGCACACGCACACGCACACGCACACGCACACGCACACGCACACGCACACGCACACGCACACGCACACGCACACGCACACACACACGCACACGCACACGCACACACACACGCACACACACACACACACACACACGCATGCACGCACGCACGCACACGATATATGGTCCTATAATATACATAAACTATATAATATAACTATCCAGTCACTGTAACAGGAATATCGAATTTGTAAAAATATATATATAATTTAATAAGTTCCCCAGATACAGACTCGACCCATATGAGGACCATAGTTATGCAATTCTGTAATTTACTGTTTTAAATAAAGATATATTATATAAAGATAATAATAATATAAATATATTTTATTATTATTATTATTAAATTATAACAACGTAATTTTTGTGTAAAATAAAGTATAAATAGAGAGTTACTTTTATCATTAAATTAAATAGTTAAATGCTTAGTTATTTAAACGGTTATAAATAACGTTACAACCGTTTAGCACAGCTCTACGTGTCCCTCCCACTACGTCGACGGGCAACATAATTAATGAGGGGGCGTGCCAACGACAATGTTATTAATTAACGACCCTTTACATACCGTTTTTATTATTAACGTATGTATGCTACAACGATATTTGCTGTTAATTAGTCCTTATAAAGAAATGGTTGCGAGAGAGATTATTTTGGGTATTACTCTGAAAAAAGGTATGTAATATCTATATATTTTAGTTACAATATCTATACATATATTGGGCCAATAACAGATATATTAGGTATCGGATATTAAACATATATTTTATGCAACTTAGAATGATAAACAAGTTGACGAAAAGACATGAGGAAAACAATCAATCTACCCAAGATACCCAAGCAATCGACTTTTGTACAAAGTCTCCCTCTGGTAAATTATTATATATTGAATAATAGAAATAATTTAAAATTTAAAGGGTACATCTTAGTCCCGGGCAACGCATGGGGGGTGTCATGGACGAAACAATATACTCTGTTATGTCCATGATACTGCTCATGTCTATAGGCGACGGTTATCACTCTTCATCAAGTGGGCCGTCAGTTTGTTTGCCATTTTAAGTTGCGTAAAAAAAACCTAAAAAAAAATTTTTAATCTAGTTTAAAAGTCCGTTATTTTTTTTATTCCCCTGCGTGTTACCTGTAACGTGTTACAAGTTCAGAAAATGTAATTAAATTTTGCCATAAAATCAGAAAGGAATTGTGACAGATTAAACTTAAAAAGTTTAATATTATATTAAACAAATTTCTTAAAATAATTTAAAATTAAAAACGGTATTTAAAAGTTAATAATTTTTTTAAAATAATGTTTTTATATTTTTCTTGAGAACAGTATACCTATTGCTAATATTTTTTGTTATTACTATTATTTCAGCCATATCAGTCCACTGCTGCACACAAGCCTTCGTCATAAGGGGAGTTTTGCCAGTAGTTGCCACACTTGGCAGGCGGCTTGGCAACCACAGTTAGGCTTTTAGAGAAGTTCTAAGGGGGATGCTGCTGCCCATCCTTCGCCCTCCCTTAGTCACCTCTTACGACAACCACGGAAAAGTAAAGGGTGGCTTATTCTATGCCGGGACCACACGGCGCGGATTGAGTATACGTGTATGTATTTGAATACCAAATAAACATACAAGTACACAGACAAATGGTCACAACACATCGTTCAGTATGAATTATAGTGCATTGTAAAACATTGCACGGTTGTTTTGCAGGCAAACTGCCAATATCGTACGCTAGCTTAGTTCACAACTTAATACTAGCTTTTACCTGTGAGTTCACCCGCATTAATCATTATATAAATGTATTACTTGTGTACTCTTCAACATAATTAAAATATCATTGTATACCATATTTTATGTAAATCATTTAAAGTCGTTTGCTTGGCTACCTCTGTCCCATTCGTGTTTCAACCGTGAAGCAGTTGTGTTTGCATGGCTGTGTTTCGGTTTGAAGGGTGCGATATGGCAGTGAATTTACAAGGTACAGAGGAATAACACCTGAGTCCTCAGGAATGGCAACGCATGGGGGGTATCATGTGCGAAACAGTATACTCTGTTATGTCCATGGTACTGCTCATGTCTATAGGCGACGGTTACCACTTTCCATCAGGTGGGCCGTCAGCTTGTTTGCCATTCTAAGTTGTATAAACAAAAATATATATTTTATTTAATCTAGTGACTTATAACAAAGGTTCTTCAAAACCTACCGCAAGCACTAGTCTCTCACAAAATTGGTCTTACATATCTAATTGTACTTCAAGATGTTACCTTATACTAACTTTTGTAAAGAGAAAAACCATTCATTCATTCATACATACTTTATTGTACACACTAATGTAAATGTACAAAGGAAAGCTTAACTGTAAAAGAATGCTCCTCTAACAAACCCAAAGTGGAAAGGAGCATCGATGTCAGCCGGTAGAGCGGTGTACAATATTGTCAAAATTTTCAAACAAAGAAACTAGACAATCTTACATATGACTTAAGTATCTTATGTTCTAAATACCTAAATATATAACTCGTCCGTATACCAAATTTCCTTCAAAACGGTTCAATAGTTTTTACGTAAAAGAGAAACAAACATCCACCCATACAAATATCTTCATAATTAAACATTTATAATAACGTTTTTTTTTTCTCAAAATTCTAATTTTAAAACATTTAAAGCACCAAATTGGCAATCAGATTGTTCTCTCTTCTAAATACCATAAAAACAGAAAATAAAATTGTAAAAATCGGTTCAGAATTATCAACGTAACCGTTCAACTTATCCACTAAAACCTTTTTCTTTTGAAAGTTATTTAAAAAGTTACTCCGTTTGTCTATGCCCAACTCCAAAAATAACGTTCCGAGTTCAGCACAGTCGAACCGATACGATACGATCAAAGTTTTTAAATCAAACCGTGGGTACACGCAAGGTGGAAATAACAGTTTTATAGCAAGAAATGGCCCGTAAATGTATTTCCGAAACTTATTTCCAGAACTCGAACAATATTATTAGACATTCCTTTGTAAACGATACTGCAGTACAGTATGACATGCAGTACAGTCGGGGAGGAAATTCGATAAGTATTTTATTAGTTGGCATATTTTTTTTTTACTACAGTTACCTACAATAAAATGTCGTAGATGCTGAAATCGGATTTTTTATACTAATACTAGTTTTGGGAATGTACTCACAAAGTCTAAAGATTCCCTCAAAAACAGTCATTCAATGACAAGGCCAAATAAAACTATAAATAAAAAAAGAAAAATATTAAGGCAAAATCCTATTAATAAAGTAAATTCTAAAATTTGTTACAATGGATGGACTATTATTACTTTTTCACGCAAAAATTACTGAAACAATTTGAATAAAATTTGGTACACGAATAGGTTATGCCCTGATTATTAGATAGTAAAGTTATCCGTTATATAAACTAGCTATATATGTACCCCAGTATCCCTCCTTACTCATACAAATTAACTACGCAACTGACAGGACAATCAATCTTGCGTTATCTCACAGGACACACATTACGATGTTATGAACGTAAATGTATAGGAGTAACATACATATAAAAAAAAACTTATGTCACCACGTTTATCCATGTAAAAGAAGTAGATAAAGTAATAAAATATCTAAAATGAAATTCTAAAGCCATGAATTAGAGCATATTTTTCTTTATACGTAAAAGAACACGCATTTATGTGTATATTGTTATATATATACATCACCAAGCCTAACTGCGGTTGCCAACCCGCCTTCCAAATATGGCAACTACTGGCAAGAACCCTCTTATGGGGGACATACATATATTCAGCAGTGGACAGCTAAAAGCTAATATGAATGAATGAATAAAGTTACTTTTCATATTTTTTTTTATACAACTTAGAATGGCAAACAAGCTAACGGCCCACCTGATGGAAAGTGGTTACCATCGCCTATACAAATGAGCAGTACCATAGACATAACAGAGTATACTGTTTCGCCCATGATACCTCCCATGCGTTGCCATTCCTGAGAACTTAAGTGTTATTCCTTTGTACCCAGTAAATTCACGCCATATCCCACCCTTCAAACCGAAACACAGCCATGCAAACAAAACTGCTTCACGGTTGAAACACGAATGGGACAGAGGTACGCAAGCAATCGACATTTGTACAAAGTCTTCCTCTGGTAAATATTCGAACATTTATAAGCCATAAAACAAATATCATAATTCCATTCGAGGTTAAAACTGACATTTATTACTAATCCCGTATCTATATTTCACATGGAAAATCAACACCGTCAATATGGCGACCACACGTGACATTAACAACACTTATATCGGTCCATCTAATAAATTAAACCTCGACCGACATCTGTGAAACAAACTCGTCTTAAAATTCTCTAGAACATTTCATCTTTTAACTAACAAATAATAAATGTATCACGTCAAGAACCGTGTACTTTTGCAATAAAACATAGCGTCCTAATTGAAGATTCCAGTAACATCTACGCCATCTCTAAAATCTTGGAGGCTATATTTTTACATTACCAAGTGTATCATATAAAATTCAGTGGATTTAGTAGTATTGGACGAGCCGATAGCAGTGGAAATCAGCAACCGAAATCTGTGTTCATGACTTATGAAGACGGAAAACGAAAAAGGTACGTTTTGCAAATGGCGGTTTATATTGCGTTCCCATTTCAACACTATCTTGATTTGCTTAAATATATCGCAGTACTATAGGGAAGTATAAAATATTCTAAATAACAATATTAAAACCTGAATACTTTTGTTTGTTTGTGCATTCTGGAAACTTTATACAGAAGTTATTGGAACGATTTTCCTTAAAGACAATTTCTTCAAATAATACAGTAATTTTTAAACATAATTGTGTATTAATAAACCTTTAACAATTCTCATAGATAATTGATAAGATAAAAAATTTTGGCCCATTTTTAAATGCAAATTCAAGATTTGAATGAGATTGATTGACAATAAGCACTATTTAAAGAAATCAAGTCCCTTAAACTACGCACAAGACAAGCTAAGAAGTAAATAAACCAAGAAACTTTATTGCACTAAAACATATAGAAATAATAATAAATTAGTAACAAAGTAAGCAAAGGCGCACTTATCTCTAAAAGAGATTTCTTCCAGTTCACCTAACACAGTGGCATAAGAAGTAGTGAGTATTTATGTACAAGGATAAAGCCCTTTGACTGTACTCTATTTACCTTGTAAAAGGCCTAGCAGAATTATAAATATTGCTTCAAGGAATACGAAATTGTTATATATACATCTATCTAACAAACATTATGCGTGCTTTTCCGAAGTCCTTACCACTCACTACATGATGAAACCAGACGGAACTAACATAAATAATTCTGATTCTTTAACTTTCAAATATAATTAACATAATAAATAGGTATGACTTATAGTTTTAATATTGTTTCGCGTAATTTTAATAATTAACTTAATAATTCAGACGCATCGCTAGTCGGTCAATCGATTCAGAGGAACATCCCATCACTAATTCGGTAGCCATATTGTATTACAAGGAGAAAAATTGTCTCCGTTCCATTATCTAATATAAAATTCATTAATACAAATATTGGAGTCAGATCAAAGTTTATTTAAATTGAGAACCAATATATATCCCAAGCTGGAACCTAATGAACATAAATCAGGCGATCGTAATCAGAAACACAAGCCAGAGTTTTCAGAAAAGTGCATTCCTTTAATAATATCGAAAAATCCTGCAAACATCATTAAGCTTAGCTTGTATTCTTTATAAAAAAAACTCATTCGCCATGATTTCATCTTAAATATTCCTGATTCCATTTTTCTGCAGATAAGATCAGCTGATGTTAATTTACAGAGAAATGAAACGAAATATTCTCGCCATTATAGTCCCTAATTGGGTAGCCATAAACATTTGTCGATATGCCAACCACTGCCATCTTTCGGATTAACTTGGTTTATTATCATTGTTTTCTATCATAAAAGAGTTAATTGAAAATGTATAATAAAAAATAAAGTCTATAATAATAATCATCTACAATAACATAATGTACTAGCTCCCTGTCCCAACTTTGCGCGGATGGAAGTTATTAATAAAAAACATATAAGAATTATCCTTTTACACAAATATGTAATTAGGACGTACATTACACAGACATACATTCCGTAAAAATATATCCAAATGATAGTAAAAACAAGATTTATATTAAAAAGAAAATATACGCCAATAAAAAAATCATTTTAGAGAAAAATCTCTAAATATATAAGTATATTTTTTATATTTAAAATCTATAGATTTACAGTGTTTTTTCCTTGATTGTAAAAAAACACTAATATATCAAACACAAAACATTGTATATATTTGAATAAGTAGTTTGAACTTCCTAACAAAACAAATAGTTTAATAAATCATAAACTTTCGAGTTGATATCGATTCCCATATACAAAACAAATGTTCGTACAAAAAAACAAAATGTACCTCGTAGAACTTTTTCGCCGCGCTGTACATTTTTAATAGTTCAAGTCTCACAAGTGGATTGTCTAACAAGATGGCGGCGTGCCAAATATTTTAAGATGGCGCTATCATAAAAATACATTGTTATTTGTTAATTGTTTCAGTAAATGACTTGGTCATTTTGTTTATTTATTTATACACCAACTGTTTCAATCTAAACTAATATTATAAATGTAAAAGTGTGTTTGTTTATTTATTATCTCTTGACGCATCAATACTCGGCTAATCATCATGAAATTTGGTAGTAATAATGGAGATAGTAGGTAGTAATGGAGATAAAGAAAGACATATACTTTTTATTTCGGTCAAGAGGACAATACCACAAGTAAAGACTAATATAAACTTCTATACTAATATCAGAAAGAGGTAAGATTTGATTGTTTGTTTAGAATGAATAAACTCAAAAATACTTAATCGATTTTCAAAATTCTTATATCTAGAGAAAGCTATATTGTCAGTCGGTAACATAGGCTATATATTACTTTCGACCGAATTTAAAAAAGAACGTTTTCGATTTGGTTGTATTTTTTACGTTTATTACCTAATAAGACCGTCAGTTGTAAACCGATTTGGAAAATTCTTTTTTCATTTGAAAGAATATACTTACAGATTTGTTCCACGGAAGTGTTATCAAAATCGGTTCAGCAGTTTAGTTTTAAATCAAAATAACTGTTTTTAAAATAATTGGTTTTTGTTTGTAGAATACTATCTTAGTTATCGAAAATTCTATCTACCTGTACGTAGCCGGGTCGGTGTTTTTTTATACCACTGTAGTGACGAACAAGCATACGACCCACCTGATGGTAAGCGGTTACCGTAGTCTACGAACGCCTGTACCACTACCAGGAGTATTACGCGCGCGTTGCCGACCCTGAAGTAACCTCTCTATCCCCTTTTTGAAGAACCCCATGCTGTAGTCTCTTGGGAAAACCTCGACAGGGAGCTCATTCCATAACCTGAGTGTTTGTAGGACAAAAGATCGGATCTCTAATAATGCATAGTTGTAAGTAGGAAAACCTAATAATGTTTACATATTTGCATGTTTAGCCATTAATACCCAATACCCTCTTCATATTGTGAAAATGTGTGTACATTCGATCGTGCGTCAGTGTAATCTGACCCTAATGATGTCAACATAACACTTACGAGCATAGGAGTTCAGTATGCGCGGCGGGAGAAAGGAATTGTTAGCAATGATGTTTGACAGCTCCATTGCTAATTTTCATTTACCATGAAACAATGGATGCAGGTGGCTCAGGACCGTTCTTTATGGCAGTCTATGGGGGAGGCTTATGTCCAGCAGTGGACGGATAATGGCTGAGATGATGATGATGATGGTAATGATGATATAATATAATAAATGCAAAAATTTGTAAGGATAAATGAATAAATGTGTATTAATTACTCTTTCACGCAAAAACTACTGGACAGATTTTAATGAATTTTGGTACAAGGGTTTTTTTTGGTGGATGAAAATGGTATGGTAACTCCGCCTGCGCTAATGGGATACGCTGGCGGAGCACCAGTGAAGGGTGATAGATGAGAATGAAAACAGGCCAGTTAGCCCATCATGATGAATTCATCAAGAATTAACCATGATAGTTTTCAGGGGGAAACGGGAGGACCGACCTAGTTGGGTATATTGCTAGCAATGGGATTCTCAGTCTCCATTACTAACAATCCCTTTCCCATTAGTACAAGGGTACGTTATATCCTAACTTAGTACATAAGATATTTTATGTACTAATTTATGCGGGTAAAGCCGCAAGGTACAGCTAGAAATGATCAAACTTATAAACCACTCAACCTATTTTAAAAACACTTTCATCTATAGAAAACTTCCCAATTTAGAATAGGCATAGGTCCTGACATAGAATAGGCCACCCCTTCCATTACCGTGGGTGTCGTAAGACCCAACTAAAAGAACTCAATGGACAAGGGACAAGCAGCAGCGGTTCTCTTGAAACATCTTTAAATGCCAAACTACAGTTTTTTTCTTTTTTATAGGTGATAATGAAATAGTAACCCCACCCGCGCTATCAGTATACGCCGGCAGAGCACCAGTGAAGGATGATAGGTGAGGATGAAGCCGGCCAGTTAGCCCATCGTGACGAATTCAACGAGAATTGTTCACGATGGTTTCCAGGGGGAACCACGTGTAGGTGCTAGCAATGAGGCTGTCATACTCCATTGCTAACAATCCCTTCCCCCCGCCTAACTACAGTTGCCAACTCGCCTACCAAGCGTGGCAACTACTGGCGAAACTCTCCTTCTGGGGAAGTGTTATGTTCAGCAGTGGACTCTTGATGGCCGATATGATGATAGAAAACTAAATTATAAGTAAGTAACATGGACTGTATTTTATTTTATGAAAAAAAATTAGATATCTATTTTTGGACTCGTACGAAGCCGGGGCGAATTGCTAGTAATTTAGGTAGATATTTTATTACGCAGCAATCCTAAAGAAATGCCAGCGCAGCAGTATCGGTCACTCAAACATTTTCACCTCGTTAGAGATATAATGTCAAGTGTCCTTCAAATATTTTGTTGATGTTGTAATTGTGATGTCTGGAGTTGTGTTTGAACGTTTGTCACTCGATCACTGTTAAACAGCTAAATAGATGTATACATAACTTTAATTCATTCTTGTCAAGTACCCCATCTACCAAGTAACTTTTTTTTATGCAACTTAGAATGACAAACAAGCTGTCGGCCCACCTGATGGAAAGTTGTAACCGTCGCCTATAGACTTGAGCAGTACCATGGACATAACAGAGTATACTGTTTCGCCCATGATACCCCCCATGCATTGCCATTCCTGAGGACACAGGTGTTATTCCTCTGTACCCTATAAATTCACTGCCATATCCCACCCTTCAAACCAAAACACAGCCATGCAAACACAACTGCTTCACGGTAGAAACACGAATGGGACAGAAGTGTCGAAGCAAACGAATTTTGTACAAAGTCTCCCTCTGGTAACTGCTATTCTCCAGGGACATCTATCCCCGATTTAACTCCTTTAAAGTTGCACACCATCTAATCCGTCTAAAATGAAACAAGCGAAAGCCAATCTCGCAAAAACTTTATATCTCTGGCAACTTCAAATATTATCTAATAAAGGCGAAACTGTAAGAAAATGGCTCCTAACCACTGTTCCATCCGTTAACAAAACTACATTTTCAGAGCCCGAAGTGAGGTCGGGGCATCTGTTCTTGTAATCCTATGGTTTCTTGCTAGGGTTGTCTACTATAGATTTGCAACTATGTTATAACATTAAAAAAAAATCACTTTGTCATATACGAATCAATGTAGATGTTGTGAGAATAAATACAAAAGATTAATAAAAATATAAAGCATTATTTAGTTAGGTAAAACCTTAACAAATAAAAATAATAAAATGATAAATGTGCCCAACAATAAAATCAGCTTAAATTGTGACAATACCAGTTTTTTAGGTCTAAAAATTAAACTACTGGGTACAGTAGTTTAATTGGTAACAATTGGTAAATTGTGATAAAATTTCAATGAAACCTTTATCTTTTTAAATACATGTGAGATAATAAACATAAAAAAATTATATATATATTTTATTTGATGATGATGACGACACAGTCCACTGCTGCAAAAAAAATTCTCCCTTTAGAGGGTTTTACTAGTAGTTGCCACGTTTGGTAGGCGGGTTGGCAACCGCAGTTAGAAAGTGCTTTGGGCACTAGAAAATAAAAATTTATAAAAAATGTCTTCTAACAAAATATTTTAATAATTTCCAAATATTTATTGTGCTATTTAATAATATCATGCACAGTTCCGTTACATTATTGTTTCTGCCAAGTGACAACCCTACGCGCAAACGGTTTTGTCTTGTTTTATACTGCTTTATGACAAGCGTTCAAGATCGACGTTATTGATCCAGATAACGCTTGCGGTTTCGTTCTCCTTGAAATGTTTCCGAAATTTTGTGCTCCACGTCTTTATATATTTGTAGTACATAGTATATATATATATATATATATATATATATATATATATATATATATATATATATATATATATATATATATATATATATATATATATATATATATATATATATATATATATATACATACATATATATATATGCATTTATTTTACATTCTAGAAAATATAGCTATAGATAAATAAACTCAAAACTACCGATTTAATAGTATTTCCTATTATATAGTTTCGTTTCAGCCGTTAACTGTCCACTGCTGAACATAAGCCTTCCCCATAAGGGGAGTTTTGCCAGTAGTTGCCACGCTTGGCAGACGGGTTGGCAACCGTAATTAGGTTTTTAGGAATATTTTAAGAAGGACGCAGCTGCCCATTCTTTCCTGGGACCACGGGATACGGTCATTCGTATTGTTCTTTACTAATTTGATACTAGGAAGCCAGTCTGCACCGTAGCACGGCTCGAACAAAACTGAGGCGGTAACGTACGAAAATAAAAATCAAATACCTTCAGTAATTCAATATGTAAACAGCAAACGTTGTTCATATAATTTTTTTCTGGATAAAGTCACCCTAATTTAATAATCTAATTACCTAATAGAGAATTCATAAAAGTCGGTCGATCCGTTTCAGCCCCATAGCTAGCAGTATACTCTATTAGGGCGACCTCCTCATAGTCCTTGTCATAATAATTCTTTTTGATTTAGTTACGATAGACCAATTAAGCCGCTTTTGTCCTCACCTATCATCTGTCACTGGTGTCCCACCAGCGAATACCAATAGCGTAGGCGAGGTTACCATTCCGTAATCACCCATTAAAATGAGATCAGGAATTAACAATGGTGGCTGCCAAGGGAGACTGCATAGAAGTTATTAAGTTTTTTTATTTCATGGGTGAAAATGGTATGGTAACTCCGCCTGCGCTAATGGGATACGCTGGCGGAGCACCAGTGAAGGGTGATAGATGAGAATGAAAACAGGCCAGTTAGCCCATCATGATGAATTCATCAGGAATTAACCATGATAGTTTCCAGGGAGAACCGCGAGGAGGTCGACCTGGTTGGGTATATTGCTAGCAATGGGATTCTCAGTCTCCATTACTAACAATCCCTTTTCCCCCTAATTATTAAGTATTGCTAGTGAATAAGCGGGGGGGAGAAGGGATTATTAGTTATGAAGACTCAGGGCCCCATTGCCAGCAATATACCCAACCAGGTCTATCCATCAAGATGGGCTAACTGACCTGCACTCATCCTCACCTATCATCTCTCACTAGTGCCCTGCCAGGGACACCGATAGTACAGGCGGAGTTGCCATTTTATTGTCATCTATTAAAAAAAAAAGTAAAGGGGCTTCTAGTCCCCATTACGTCAAATGAAATAGTCGTAGTAGATGTGTATGTACCTAATAGGTATTTTAGATACTACTATATTATGTATGTGAAATAAAATGACAACAAACCTCTGTTGGCACAAATCCCCCAAACAATTTAGAAAAGTTTGCGCCCTGATTTGGCTCATTTAAAAATCCAACTCAGGACGTTAGACCACTTTTAACAAGTATTAGGGATAGGTAATATATAGTTACAATATCTATATATTGGTCCAATAAAGGATATAGCTACCGTCTTTTTATTTTTGGAAGAGATTGCTTTAGAAATAAGACCGCATTTTGTACTTTATATTTCGTGTTATTCTTTAAGAGGTTGTAATAAAGAGTAAATAAATATATTAAATATCAGTGTCTATCGGTATACCTTATCGGGACCTCTACGCGGTTCCCCCTAGAAACCATCGTGGTTAATTATTATTAAATTTATCACGAGGGGCCCACTGACCTACTTTCATCCTCGCCTATCTTTCAATGGTGCTTCGCCAGCGTATACCGATAGCGCAGACGGGGATACTTTTCCATTTTCATTCATAAAATACCAGTTTCCAGGGGGAAAGGAATTGTTAGTAATGGGGTCTAACTTGCCCGTTGCTAGCAATACACCGTATCAGGTCGACCTCCACGCGGTTCCCACAGGAAACCATCGTGGTTAATTCTAGTGGAATTCGTCACGATGGACTAACGGATCTGCTTTCATCCTCACCTATCATTTATCACTGGTACCCCGGCAACGTATACCAACCCTTAAAAAATAATAGCAGTTTCCATAGAGATTATTGTTAGTAACGGAGACTATTCCCCCATTGCTAGCAGTATACCCTGTCAGGTCGACCTCCACCCGGTCCTCTCTGGAAATTATCGTGATTGATTTTCTTTGGATTCGTAGCTGGGGGCCAGTTTGTAATTCACTGGTATTCCGTCAGCGTATACCTATAGTGTAGGCGGTGTTACCATTTCATTAACCATAAAAAATCCCCACTTTCATCGTGCCTCCCACCAAATTGTTAATAATTACTCCTCTCCATTCAAAGGTTGCCTGGAAGAGATCGCTCTTAACGATAAGGTTACCCATTGTTTTCTCATTGTGATTATTTCTTGTAATTGTTTATATTTATAATAAGTTTACTATTGTAATCTTTTAGAGGAAACAATAAAGAGTATCTATCTATCTATCTATTCCCAATTGCCAATCAAAGTTGTAAAAAGGTAACAACCGAATTTTTTTTTTTAATGGATGATAGTGGAGTGGTAACCTCGCCTGCGCTAACGGTATACACTTGGCGTGGCACAAGTGAGGTGATGATAGGTGTGGATGAAGCAGGTCAGTTAGCCCATCGTGGCGAATTTAACAATAAACCAGTCACGATGGTTTCCAGGGGAAACCACGTGGAGGTCGACCTGATATATTGATAGCATATAATCCTAATTACTAACAATCCCCCTCACCCCCCGCAAATACAAACTGAACACATATTACGATAATTATTATAACAATACGAAACAATTTATGTATGTTTGACAGCCGAAACCCGGGAATTGTTAGAGGGTAAAGCTCCCGGGAGTCTGAGAATGATGGGGGTAATTAATTACCCATCTACCGTCGTTTGCAAGTTCATTTCTAGGGCATTACCCTTATATACGCACTTTGGATATCTCATAAGTGGTAATTTTTCAAGTGGGGAGAAAGGGATTATTAGTAATGGGACGTTAAGCCCCACTGCGAACAATGTACCCTGTCGGGGCGACCTCCACGGGGTCCTCTTTGGAAACCGTTATTATTAATTTTCTTTGAATTTGTCGTATTTATTTAGCCATAACCAAATGGTTAATTTTATGTCCATCAATTCAAAAAAAAGAGAGACCAAAGACATTAAAATAGATGTAGCACTCCGCGACTCTCGAGCCCAAAAAAAGTATCACTAATACCATTTCTGTCTATGTTCCCAATAAACAAACTCTTTGTGCCGGCCCAAGGTGTGGCTGTAAACATTTGACCCAGTTACAGAGGGCCCTCGCTTTAACTTAATTGGTGCAGCTATTCCGAGCGTGCCTAGTTTAGCTCCAGAACTATAATTATTTATTTGGCAAAGTTATACTTTAATTGGACCGCCAATTATACACTCACTAACTATTCCCTGTGGCTTTGCACGCGTGAATCAGGATTTTTTTTGTATTGTAACAACCTGTTGTCCACTGCTGAACATAGCTTCCCCCATAAGGGTTTTTTTTTAAATGGATGATAATGGAATAGTAACCCCACCCGCGCTATTGGTATACACCGGCGGGGCACCAGTGAAGGATGATAGCTAAGGATGAAAGTAGGTCAGTTAGCCCATCCTGAAGAATTAAACTAGAATTAGTCACGATGGTTTCCAGGGGGAAACACGTGGAGGTCGACCACTATTATATATTATATATATTGCTAATAATAGGGCTATTTTGACCCCATTACTAACAATCCCTTTCCCCCCCCCCCCATAAGGGATTTTTTCTAATGGATGATGAATGGAGTGATAACGCCGCCTGCGCTATCGGTATACGCTGGCGGGGCACCAGTGAGGGATGATAGGTGAATAATAAAAAAGGAAGGTCAGTCAGCCCATCATGATGAATACACCTGGAACTCAGCACGATGGTTTCCAGGGGGAACCGCGTGGAGGTCGACCAGACAGGGTATATTGCTAGCAATGGGACTGGTAGCCCACATTACTAACGATCCCTTCTCCCCAACCATAAGGGGGGTTTAGCAGTAGTTGCCACGCTTGACAGGCGGGTTTTTTTTTGATGGGTGAAAATTATATGATACACATTGTTTTGTTTAAGGTTAACATAAGTTTTAAAGCGAATATTCAAAATTCAACTAATTTTCAGCCCCTTCTAAAAATAGGAAGTACTCGATTCTTCTGCTTATTTTTTTCTTGTAACTATACATCATCAATCGGAAATTGATTTTGATATCTACTTTTATAATCGATAGAGTGGAATCAAATGGTGTTTGTGGAACCACATTCGTTTCGTGACGATTGTAACTACCATTTTACAACACTGCTTATAAGACACACGATGTGGAATAAAATCTACATGTAAAGACATGATACGGAGTAATATCTGCTTATATACACACGATATGGAATAAAATCTACATGTAGACACATGATACGGAGTAACATCTGCTTATAGACACACGATGTGGAATAAAATCTACATGTAGACACATGATACGGAGTAACATCTGCTTATAGACACACGATGTGGAATAAAATCTACATGTAGACACATGATACGGAGTAATATCTGCTTATATACACACGATGTGGAATAAAATCTACATGTAGACACATGATACGGAGTAATATCTGCTTATAGATACACGATGTGGAGTAAAATCTACATGTAGACACATGATACCGAGTAATATCTGCTTGCAGACACACGATGTGGAATAAAATCTACATGTAGACTCATGATATGGAGTAATATCTGTTTATAGACATACGATGTGGAATAAAATCTACATGTAGACACATGATACGGAGTAATATCTGCTTACAGACACACGATGTGGAATAAAATCTACATGTAGGCACATGATACGGAGTAATATCTGCTTATAGATACATGATACGGAGTAATGTCCGCTTGTAGGCACATTATATGAAATAAAATGTACTTGTAGACAAATAAATCATGTTATAAATAGTTTGTATGTGTACGTATACATGTTTACAAATGTTTTATTTTTCAGAGTAAAATAGACCTGTTTACAAGCTTGTTTTGAAACGAGAATTTTGTAAATTCGATTATTTTTTATGTGGTAAGTTAGATACGCGGCGTCTTCTCGAATTCTGTTCTGATATTATATTTATGATTCCCCTATTTTAATCGAAGGGTTTTTCCGTATTAGACCCATGTAGATTTTATTATAACGAAAAGGATCCAATTATTATTATGTAAATATTAAATGGATAGTTGCCCTGATTGAATTTCAGTTGAATTAAATTAAAATAAATTAATAGAACTTAATGAAATTTATAGTTTTTTAATTCTCTTATCTCGTATGTATGTATGTATGTATATATATATATATATATATTACAACACAGGGGGCTAACGAGCATGCGGCTCACCTGATGGTAAGTGACTACCGCCGCCCATGGTCACCCACAACACCTACGGCATTGCAGGTGTGCTGCCGGCCTTTTAAAAAGGAATATACTCTTTTCTTGAAGGTTATGTTGTCGTATCGGTTCGGAAATACTGCTGCTGGAAGTTGATTCCAAAGAGTGGTTGTGCGTGAGAGAAAGTGCCTTGTAAAACGCACGGTGGAGGACCGCCACTCGTCCAGATGGTTGGGATGAAATTTAGTTTATGGCGGGTTGTACGATATATATATATATATATATATATATATATATATATATATATATATATATATCATACACACACATAAATCTAGTAGTGTAATAAATGGGTATTTATGGTATAAGAGGGTTCCTACAGAGATTTTTTGACATTTCTGTACTTGATTACTTGATTCTAAGTTAGACGAAAAAAAATATTTACACAATAATTTCATTTATTTTTTATTAAAAACATATTTTTAATTAATTAGTTAATTATCATTTACATTTTTTTTTGTTTTCTTTTTTCTTCTCCGTGTTTAAAGCAAATAAAAATTTGTTCTTTCGACATCGCTTACTCGAATTTCATGCATGCAAGAAACGTTTATTTTCATATACTTTCGTGATCACCCCCAGCCCCAGACAGAAACATCTGCGCTCAGGTCCAGCCGTCCAATGAATACATTTACAATTTAAATGTAGATCCCTACTCGTTATTTTTATTTATCTTCTTGATACTGAAATCTCTTTAGTTCTACAAAAAAAAATCGTCTTTGTACTCATTATTTTCGGGAAGGAAAGGATTGTTAGTAGACTACCAGTCCCATTGCTAGCAATATACCCTGTCAGGTCGACCTCCACGTGGTCCCCTCTGGAAACCATCGTGCTGAATTCCAGGTGTATTCATCACGATGAGCTAACTGACTTGCCATTACATCCTCGCCTATTATCTCTCACTGGTGCCCCGCCAGTATATACGCCAGTAGTGAAAGCGGGGTTACCATCTACAGATGGGCAAAGCACCGGGTTTAAACCCGGTGCTTTGGTAAAAACCCAATAAACACCCATAAACTCCCATAATCACCCAAAAAATAGGTTTTTACGTATATAATACCAATAAATTATTTTTATAAATTGTATTGATCAATTCTACAATATTAAATAAAACGTTAACTAATAATATTTCAGGAAATTTTAAAAATCTATATATAATAAAATTATATATATTTTCAGTGTATATATGCATTGATCAACATGTTGGCCTTTTGCTTCCCGTAGATACTTTAAAATTTCTTCATAACACCTCGTTCGCACACATGGCCGTATATATTTAAATTCTTGAGCCACTAACAGTCCGAAATACTCATTTATTTTATCCTCTTCTCCATAAATTAAGCATTTAGAACAGTTTGTTTCTTCTTTCAGTAAATTTTCTTTTACTTTATCCTCGTTTTTTTTCTTTGTTGCGACGACGCTGGGTAAATCATCTGGACACTGGGTCTCACTATCGCCAAATATATTTGGAGATCGGCAACTACGGCTTGGCAGACATTTTTTTCTTTCTACAATTTTAAATTAAATTTATTAGAATATTCAGAACACACGGATCTAAGTACCTTTTGTGTATATATATATATATATATATATATATATATATATATATATATATATATATATATATATATATATATATATATATATACTTCCAGTGATTATCAATAAATTAATAATCCACAAAGTATTAAATAACGTTTTTATGAAATATTTAGCACAAAAACAATACCCTTTAAATATCGATCGTCAGTAACTGTGGCTGACTTACCTATATTCTAGCAAGCAGGACTGCCAGATGTGACGGGGAAATCCCCAATAAATTGTTGCATGTGACTGATGATGTGAGCATGTTCGTTTCATAATAAAAATGTTGCCAGGTAACCAAAAAGTCTTATGTTTTTGTGCGAATTACGATCATAATCTTTACGATCGTACATTAAAAAATGACAAATAATAGTATTAACGATTTAAATCGTATATCTGTCAACCCTGCTAGCAAGACAGCGACAAAATCACGTTATAAAAAAAGCTTATATCTTATGAAATATACGGAAGAGATATACTTAGAAAAATAGAAATGTTGTTCTTTGTTTCATTGATGAAATTCTATGTATTTTAGCATGGCAAACTTTCTTCAAACAAAAACAGCGCCATCTATATATGTAATTATCTCTTTGTTTATGGATTTGAAGTAAGACCGCCACGCATGCAATACATTATGACTGGGGATTCCCCTATTCGTCGACGCTGAATATGAGGCGACGACAATCACTGTCAAACGTGTTCACTATTACTCTGACTCTGGTAACGTGACTTCCTGGTAACGTGTTAGGTAGGAAAAGCAGTAAAAAAGTGCATATTAAGGGAGCAGATTTGAAATAATATTTATACTTAACAAGAAATAATTAAAGGTAAGTGGATTTTTGAATGATACAATTATATCATGATCACTTAACAATTTTAACTTAAAATTAGATGTATTATTACAAGCTTTTATTTACTTGCGTTATGTAAATAAAAGTATGTAGGTATGTTCGTATGTTGATGCAATTATTAATCCTCAAACTGGGATAAAATTTTCCATACACGTTTATTTTGGATGATAGTGCATAGTTATGAGAGTCGTCATTGGATAATAATGGTGGATATTAAGATGTGTACTAGATATTTATTTTTAACATAATATGCGTAAGTACCTAATCGAATTAAAGAAGTTTGAGAAAAATACAGAACAATACGATAATAAACTAGCGTCTGCGTTTAATCCTCCGAGGAGATGTAATTTTACAAAGGTTTTTTGTATTTATTTTATTATTTTTTTAATAAATTTATTGTAAATAACAAAAAACAAGAAAAAAATAATCATTGTAAAAAAAAATATTGTTGAATTTTCGTCAGACCAACTAATCATCGTTCATTTTTTTAGGTTCGGGAGACCTAAAGATTTAATATGGGAGAACGATAAAAACACAGCTACTTTGTAATAAGGTCTACAAATTCAGTAATGCTGCCAAAATGCTTCAACATCTTATCACTTGTCCAAAATCTCCAGAAACATTAAAAGACTCTATGAAACTTATAAAAGATAGCTCGTCCAAAACCAAAATGTCTGGACTGTCAGAGATAGAGACAAATGATTCTTTTACCCCTCGTCGTCTGCTAACACTACAATAAATGCTGAGTTTCAAGACACCGATGATCATATAAAAACAGAATATAGCTATATTTGTAACAGGGACGCCATTATCGATGGTGCAACATCCTTTATGGATACAATTTTTCGAAAAATTCAACAATATTTTATATTTCATTAGCGACAAAATTTAGATAAAATATATAGAGAAATGCGTTTTTTAATGTAAATGCTTGTAGATTAACCTTTGCGATGGCTGGTCTAATTTAAAAATGAAGGAATAATACTTTCTTATATCAAAACAACCTGCATACGTTAAAAGTTTGAATATTTTATGAATACCTTAGCCAAGAAGTTGAAAAAGTAAATATTAGTTTCTTGTACTTATTGGCGATATATATACAAAAGGATATATTAACAAAACTCAATATATATATATATATATATATATATATATATATATATATATATATATATATATATATATATATATATATATATATCAGCATAAATATAATAAAAACTGTTAAAAGGAGTCAACGATTAAGTACCATTTGATAAAATCAAGGCAGGGTGATACACAAAGACTTTTATCTTTTACAAGATGGGGAAGTCATATTACTTCGTTAAAAAGTTTGAAAGCAAATAAGATGCTATGCAAATATTAGTTATGTGTGTATTTCAAGAGATATTAAAGATTTAATTCTAAGTGATGATTTCTGGACGAAGACAGGGGAATGATAAGTATTTTGGAACCATCAAAATATTTTAAGAACAGACCAGAATCGTTTGCATCCACATACATTACATTTAGAGATGTACAAAAAGATACGTTTTATTAAATGAGACCAATACGAAGAAAGCAAACAGCAGATTCTAACATCAGTATCTTCAAATCAATATGGCAATGAGGCCAATACATTTTGCACATATATTCTAGAATGGTAATTCCTCGAGGAAGTGTTGTAGAATGAGTTTATCTACAATTTAGCCAACACTTAAGTTTGTCAAATGTAAGCTGTTGGCGTGTTATAAAGCTAAAGAAAACTTTTGGGCCAGAGGATTTGTATGGAATCAGATCATTGAGCCAATCAATATGGTGGAAATAATTTGGCACTGAGTTAATAAGTAGCGATTCGTATTCTATCAGCTAAATGTACTTAGGCAGCCACTGAGCGTTCCTTTCGTATCCAAGGCTACATACATAATAACAAAAGAAACACTTACAACTGAAAGAACTGAAAAAATTTCATTCATTTGTTATAATGTGCAAATATGCACAAGTTTAATGAAGAAAATCCCAATTTCATGAGCAAAAAGAACATAACATTTAGAAAATAGAGCTATCGACCTATACAATTTTTTAATAATTGAATTGACAGTGATTGACTGTAGTTTTACAAATCTCTTTCTTAATAAACTCAAAATCAAACTTTTTTTTATTCTGTAGGCTGCATAATAATATTGTCTATGTCCAGTATAGTGGACGTCTTGCACCTGAGATGACGATGGAAAGTACAAAATCATCGCCAAAAATTTGGGTGTTTATGAGCAGTGCCATAAACCCAAAACACCCGGTTTTTACCCACCAGACTTTAAACCCACCCAGGTGGATTGCCCATCTCTATTACCATCCCATTATTATCCATTAATAGATAATAGATATAATAGAACTCAGTCTTTTCTTAAGAATTATTATTATTCGTCTTATCCTAAGACTTTACTGTAACAAAACAACAAACAAACAATTATATATACATATATATGATTGTGTATGTGGCCCCGGCATAGAATAGGTCACCCCTTCGTTACCCGTGGGTGTCGTAAGAGGCGACTAAGGGAGCTTATGGAGAGAAATAGGCAGCAGTGTCCCTCTTAAAACATTTATTGTCTTACTACGGTTGCCAATCCACCTGCCAAGCGTGGCAACTACTGACAAAACTCCTGAAGAGGGAGACTTATTATATTCAGCAATGGACCGCTATATAAAGGTATATATATATATATATATATATATATATATATATATATATATATATATATATATATATATATATATATACATGTGTATATGTGTACATACATACATGTGTATAATATGGACTAAAAGCCCAAGTTGTTAGTAATAACCGCATTATGTCCCCTCCACGCGGTCCCCTGGAAACCATCGTAGTGTATTCCAAGTGAATTTAATACGACAGAACAGTTGACCTGACTTCGTTCTCACTTATCATCCTTCCAATGACTTCTTTAACCTCAAACCATCGAGTGTAGAGTGAGAAACATTATTAAAAAAACAAAGCTATTAACTTTAGGTTATAATAGATAGATAGATACGCTTTATTGTTTCCTTCAAAAGGTTACATTACGTCATGGTCGTAGAATACTGACGGACTATATATGTAATACTTGTCAGATCCGTCAGTATTTTTTCTTTTATACAACTTAGAATGGCAAACAAGCTGACGGCCCACCTGATGGAAAGTGGTAACCGTCGTCTATAGACATGAGCAGCACCATGGACATAACAGAGTATACTGTTTCGCCCATAATACCCCGATATACGAATACGAAATTTCGGAGCCAAACGAAACACGAATTTGATGTTAAAATTACATAATACATGCCGTTTGGAAATATTAAAAATGTTAAAATATTGTTCCTTTGGACTTTTATGTAAGGATGTATGACGGACGAAATGTTAAATTCCATTTATTGGTCCGATTTTGGTATAAACAAAAACACGAAATTGAGTCCGAAATTTCGGAATTTCATTTCATGGTGGACCCGCAGTTTACAGCTGACGGAACTATGAGGTAACAAACGTAAGAAAAACAACCATATTCGGTCGAAAATAAAAACCCCTTCTTTTTTAAAGTCGGTTGAAATGATAATACAGAACGATAAAAACACAGCTACGTGTCTGGCAAACAACTGTACCGCAGTGTGCCTAACTGCAGTAAAAAAGTTGGTTATGGCCGCCCAATGGTGATTTCGCCGCGGACAACCTGACACAGCTGTCGCGTATTACAAGGGGGAACGGAATACAGAATATAGTTATGTGCTCACATTATGAAATCCTTACAACTTGCTAATCAACATATTTTATATTTCATTCATTTATATATAATTTTAATGTAAGATTAATTACATTTAAAAAATAAATATTTAACAAGCAATAATATTTTATTACTTGTTAAATATTATCTTGTTAATATATATTGATATAATATATATATATATATATATATATATATATATATATATATATATATATATATATATATATCAGCGTGGAAATGCAGGAAGTCTCCTAGGTACCATTTGAGCGTGATCACAGAGATTTTTTATCTTTACGTATTTTTTTGCATATTACTTTATGCTGATGTATGTATTATTTATTGTGTAAAGGTATATTATTTACTGTGTATACCTACTGATAAGAACCATCAAAATCGGTTAAAACAGCCAAGGACACCGCATAACATAGATACAAAAAAATACTATTAAACCAATACAAAAACAAAAACTTTTTAAAATCACTTCAAAATTACAACTGAATGGTAATTCCTCGTGTGTTGTAGAATGACATAACATTTACCACTTTCCATCAGATGAGCTGTCAGCTTGTTTGTAGTTCCCGATAGAATCAATCAACCAATCAATCAATCAATAATTTGGCAGGATAAACATGCTTTGTGATGATTCGAATGAACGTCTCGTAACATAACACGACAGCAAACACTCAGGTCTGATCATCGATGTGCAAATACACAAGATTCCCAATCACATACAAAAGTTGCATTTAAAACTGGCTCGACGTTTTTTTTATTATTATTACCACGACGGTGGCAAACAAGCGACGCGTTCTAACAAACTTTTTTTTTTATACAACTTAGAATGGCGAACAAGCTGACGGCCCACCTGATGGAAAGTGGTAACCGTCGCCTATAGGCATGAGCAGTGCCATGTACACAACAGAGTATACTGTTTCGCCCATGATACCCCCCATGCGTTGCCATTCCTGAGGACTCAGGTGTTATTCCTCTGTACCCAGTAAATGGGATATGGCGTGAATTTACTGGGTACAGAGGAATAACACCTGAGTCCTCAGGAATGGCAACGCATGGGGGGTATCATGGACGAAACAGTATGTTCTCTCTGTTATGTCCACGGTACTGCTCATGTCTATAGGCAACGGTTACCACTTTCCATTAGGTGGGCCGTCAGCTTGTTTGCCATTCAAAGTTATATAAAAAAAAAAATTCACGCCATATAGGCTACTTTTATTCCCAGACAGTAAACATACAAATATACTATACTAATATAACAGCTAGTAATTACGTAATTATCTTATAAATAGGAATAAAGTTCTTTGAGTTCAGACCGAACCAGTAGAGCGCCTGTTTTACATTGCAAATGATTCTAAAAGCATAGATGAAACGGACCAGTTTGTAGTCATGTGACCTAAACATGTCAAGTTTTCAAAAGTTTGTTATAATGCCTCGGTAGATAATGGGAATCCGTTGGCGAATATATAGGTCAGCATTTAGGTCGCTTCGTACATCTTGGGTTTTTTATACATCAATGGATACGAGTCTCTTATTTGATATCGAATTATTTTACAGCCATATAACTCTGTTCGGCTGGGGGGAAGGGGATTGTTAGTACCATTACTGAATAGTCTAATGAACCCATTGCTAGCAATACACGTAATCAAGTCGACCTCCACGCGGTTCCCCCTGGAAACCATCGTGGTTAATTCTATTGGAATTCGTCACGGTGGGCTAACTGACCTGCTTTCATCGTCACCTATCATCCCTCACTGGTGCCCCGCCAGTGTATACCGATAGCACAGACGGCGTTACCATTCCATTATCACGCATTAAAAAAAAAAACAATGCGCACGTTGTGATGTATTTTGTAATATTATAAAGATATTGCATCGTAATCTCCAATGCAACTATAGTAATAAATAAAAATAAATAAATAAATAAATATAACTACTCCTCTCCATCCAAAGGTTGCCTGGAAGAGATCGCTCTTAGCGATAAGGTCGCCCATTGTTTTCTCATTGTGATTATTTCTTGAAATTGTTTGTATCTATAATAAGTTTACTATTGTAATCTTTTGGAGGAAACAATAAAGAGTATCTATCTATTATATCTTCATTATATCCGCCGTCATTGCTAAAACTTTCAAAAAGAATGTAAACATTAATGATTCACCATTGTCTAGTTGCTTGTGTTGAATGAAATTTGGATCACATCATACACACAACTGGTGCCAAAGCGCCGTGTTCAATGGCTTTGTAATTGCTATGCTTTCGCGCCGTCCCGTCCGGCTTTTGTTTGTTAAATAATGGACTATTTTTTTTTTAATGAGTGACAATGGAATGGCAACCCCACCCGCGCTATCGGTATACACCGGCGGGGCACCAGTGAAGGATGATAGGTGAGGATGAAGCAGGCCAGTTAGCCCATCGTGACAAATTCAACAAGAATTGTTCACGATGGTTTCCAGGGGGAACCACGTGGAGGTCGACCTAATAGGGCATAGCAATGTCGAACTCCATTGCTAACAATCCCTTTCCCCCCAATAATGGACTATTAGTGTAGCATATCTCTATTATGTACGGACCAGCTTTTTGCTCTCTACTTCGTATACGTGGATTTTGCAAGAAGAAACACTAAGCAGTGGAGTATACTAAATGACAAAAGAGAAAATTTGTTACAGCAGTTTTAACGTGATACCAGAACAAACATTCAGACAGGCAGACAATTTTTTATTAATTATTGTTTTGGCTTCCATTGACATTGTTAAGAGCCCTCATCAATTTATCCGCAATTCATCCGCCTGCCAAGCGTGGCAACTACTGCCAACACAATGACTTCCAGGGGGAACCGCGTGGAGGTCGACCTAATAGGGCATATTGCTAGCAATGGGGCTGTCAAACTCCATTACTAACAATCCCTTTCCTCCCTTAAAAACTAATTAGATAAGAACATGTTGCAGATTGATGAATCTGGAGGAAGTAAGGTTTGTTTGAATCGAAGTATTCGACGTTCCATTGTTTCTGTCTACCCCAATGAGAGTCGAGAACAACAGATACGAGTACATATGTATATTGCATATCTATGCTTACTTGATTTTGGCGTTTAACGATGTTTACATTCTTGTGATAATTTTGTTGAACTACATATCAGACACGTATAGATAGACAGACAGATACTCTTCATTGTTTCCTCCAAAAGATTACAATAGTAAACTTATTATAGATACAAACAAATTACAAGAAATAATCACAGTGAGAAAACAATACGTTATAGTTTGTTATGAACTGAATTCCAAAAAACAAACGTCGATACCTGTACATTGGATTTAGAACAGCATTTCTAATCTTGACAATACATATTCATTATGGGACCAATATATAGTTATTGTAACTAAAATATATAGAGATCTAGATGTTACCCAACACTACTAATTACTCCTAACGTATTTCTAGTAAAACACATTCACAAACACAAGAGTAGCAAGTGATTTATTTATTTTAAATAAATAATTAACTGTATGTTAATGTAAAACAAATATGGGGGTAAATAATGTTTAAATAGATACTTAAAGCGTTTAAGTTGTAAGTGTTTAAGTACATAAGTCATATTTATGTTTTCGCTATTTAATTCATAACCTACAATTTATTTTTATACATGTAAACTTTTAAACATGTAATCATTAAATGTATTAACAATTAATAACTGTTAATTAAAAAAAAAGAAAGTTTTAATACAGTACAATTGATAAGACACTATAAGTATTTAAAGAAATCAGATTTCATAAAATATTATTATTATTAGGTTCGTTCAATTATTATTATGAATTATTATTATTAGATTCGTTCACAAAAAAAAATCTCAAATAACATAATTTTGTTGAAATAGGAAGTTTCCTATTGTCAACTGTCAAAATGATAGCTAACATTTTAAACTGATTAACTTTATTATTATTTATGATTTGCCTTTATATTTTTATATTTATAAACGCTATAACACGATCGCAGGCTGGGAATATCACTAAAATCCACAACGCTATCTAGCGCTCGGCAGCTGCGGCGGCGGGAGGGTGTCCGGGGGGTGTCTCGATCGACCGAGAGCGCGCCGTGCGCTTAGTGACCTTGCTGCGTTTGACGAATAAACATGTGTTTATTAAAGTGACATAGAAATAGTATTTAAACCATGTGTGCTATGTTTGATAAAGACGATACGCGGAAACGGTTCGAAAAAGAACTCCATAAAATATACCGGGAAAGATCAACGAAACCACAATGGACTAAGAAGAGAATAGCAGAGGTTATAAATTTTATAGAGGAGTACAATTGCACGTCTGACCATAAAGCGCTGCGTACCAGCGCACATTATCACTACTACAAACTTTACGATGTTATGGAGAAGTCACAGACCAAGATTTTGATAAAAAAACGTAAGAAACATAGTGATCCGGTAGTTCAAATTGTGGCGTCGGAGGACTATTATGATATTCTATCAACGATCCACGAGTCAACGAAACATGGCGGCCGTGACAAAATGATTTCTGCAATGAAATCTAAATACCTTATACCTGTGCCGGTTGTTCGTGCTTTTATTAAATGCTGTACACTCTGCAAGAAAAGGAATCCTAAAACAAGTTCAAAGAATCTCGGATTAGTTGACGTAATAGATCTACAGTCAATACCAGACGGTAATTATAAATGGGTGTTGCATTACCAGGACTACGTCAACAAATTCTCGTTTCTTCGGCCATTGACTTCAAACAGCATAAGCGATGTTGCATGTGAGTTGCTAAAAATCTTTTTAGAAATTGGATGCCCTAATACATTGTACAGTAATTACTCTCAAGATTTTAGTGTTGCCATCACTAGAGAATTGGATAGCATGTGGCCTGGTTGTAATGTAATAGCAACTTCTCGATACCCAAAAGACGAAGAAAATAAAAGTGATGGGGATATAGAGGATCTGATACGCGCTTGGATGATAGAAAGCAACTCTACCAATTGGGCGTACGGCATATATTTTGTTCAATACAAAATGAACTGTTCATTCCATAAGGGCATACAAAACACGCCGTACAAGGCATTTTTTGGGAAATCCCCAAGAGTAGAATTGACACCTTTACATGAAACGATTGATATTAAAGTAGAAAGTGTTGATTCAAGTGATTCAAATGAATCTGAAACATTACCCGCCCTTGAAGAAGTTTTGATTGAAGAAGAAAATGCTACCGATTGTGGCGCCTCTAGCAGTCAGACTACTGACTACAAATTTACAAGATATACAATTAAAAATGATTCTAATGTGTCCGAAATTGTGCCTTCTAATAAAATTGAAAGTGGTCCCAGTAAATTTTCCATTACAAAGTCTTGTCATGTTTGCGGCAGATCGGCTACATCGTCCTTCACTTGTTGCTCTTGTAATAATGTTATTCATTATAGTTGTGCTGAAATAATTCAGAAAGAAGCCCCATTCAAACTATTATGTTTTGTTTGCCAGGGTACTGATAGATGTGATGTGTCAGAAAATATTACTGCGAAAGAAGAAACTAAAATTAAAAAAGATAATGAAATGGAATGTGAAACTGAATGTAATAATAGAGCATCAAAATCTTGTTACGTTTGTGGCAAACCGGCTACATCGGCTTTCACTTGTCATTCCTGTGACAATATTGTCCATTACAATTGCGCTGAAAAGATTGGTCAGAAAGGATCTCCTTTCAAATTCTTATGTTTTATTTGCCAACATAATGATAATAGGGATATCTCGAAAACAGCACATTCAAATAAAACAATTGAAATTAAACAAGAAAAAACTTTGGTGTGTGAAATTAAATGTGATCATAAAAAAGGATCTTTAAAAACTTGTTGCCATGTTTGTGGCAAACAGGCTACACCGGCTTTCTCTTGTTATTCTTGTGACAATAACGTTCATTTCAATTGTGCCGAAATCATTGGACAGAAAGGAACACCTTTCAAACTGTTGTGTTTTGTTTGTCAGAAAACTAAGAGATGTAAATTGAATCAAATATAAAGTTTTGTCACATGACATTAAATTAAGTACAAATTAATAAATGCATTTTTAAATGTCAAAAACATTTTGACACTTGGCAATGAAATGTCAAGACGTAGTTCAGATGTATGTTAGTATATTTGTCGCAAATCTTATTTTTAATATACGTAACAAAGTCATTATTTATAGTCAAATCATAATAACCAGAGGAGACTTTGTACAAAAGTCGATTGCTTGGGTACCTCTGTCCCATTCGTGTTTCTACCGTGAAGCAGTTGTGTTTCATGGCTGTGTTTGAAGGGTGGGATATGGCGTGAATTTACTGGGTACAGAGGAATAACACCTGAGTCCTCAGGAATGGCAACGCATGGGAGGTATCATGGGACGAAACAGTATACTCAGTTATGTCCATGGTACTGCTCATGTCTATAGGCGACGGTCTCTTTCCATCAGGTGGGCCGTCAGCTTGTTTGCCATTCTAAGTTGTATAAAAAAGAAAACTAGGTAATAAAAAATTGTTTAATTCAATTTAATATGTTTTGTTTATCCGTGTATCAATGTCCACGTGTTAATTTTATTTTCCTATTCTTAAACGATACTTTATATAAAATTTAAAACATTCATAATGTACTTAATTGCCATTAAAAAAATGCTATATTTTCCATTGATAATAATAGTAAGTATGGTAATAAACCCCTTCCTTTGGTGTCTCAAACACCTGTGTCTTATGTATCGTGCATTATTATGAATTATTGTATATTTTAATCCTCCACACGTGTTACATGGGTAGCTTATATCCTAACTTAGCACATACTATATTAGTTCAATCGGGCGAATCCGCGGTATACAACTAGTACATAATGGGGGAAAGGGGTTGCTAGCAATGGAGTTTGACAGCCCCATTACTAGCAATATGCCTCATTAGGTCGACCTCCACGTGGTTCCCCCTGGAAACCATCGTGAACAATTCTTGTTGAATTCGTCACGATGGGCTAACTGACCTGCTTCATCCTCACCTATCATCCTTCACTGGTGCCCCGCCGGTGTTTGCCGATGGCGCGGGTGGGGCTACCATTCCATTATCATTAATTAAAAAAAAAACTAGTACATAATATAATATTATATTAGTTACCATTTATCATCAAATGTCAAATTAATTTGTTTGCCATTCTAAATTATATTTCGAAAACAAGAGAGCCTACCATGAATGTTTTCCAAAATTTCATAGCCGAACGAAACACGAATTTGATGTTAAAATTACATAATAGATACCGTTTAAAAATGTTGAAAATCGTTTCTTTGGATTATTATTATAAGATTTACGACGTACGCAATGTTAAGCGCTATTTACTAGGTCGAGTTTTTTTCGAAACACGAAATTGAGTCCGAAAATTGGGAATTTCATTTTATGGTAGATCCCCAGGTAATATCAATAAGCTTAGAAAATTACGATTACCATGGGCGACCTATAAACTTTGGGGTATTCAATCTCACGGGATAAATCCTTATTATAAATGCAAAAGTGTGTTTGTTGCTTCTTGGCGCCGTAACAGTTTACCGCGTTGCTAAATTAGATAATTTTTCGCAATTTTTGGTAATTCGCCACACGGAGCCAATTTTCTGGATTTAATCTAATTTGAGAGGTTAACTTTTTCCCTTTTCTTTTTTATAGATAAATTTGGAATATTAAAGATGTAATCGAACGACTTCAAAATTAAATAAAGCCAGTCAAGTGCGAGTCGGACTCGCGCAACGAGGTTTCCGTACAAAATCAAGTTTAATTTTTATTTTTGTAAAATAACTACAAATTTACGGTTTCCAGATTTTTCCTTTACTTGTGCTATATGACATTACTTCTTGCCAAATTTCATGATTGTAGGTTAACAGGAAGTACCCTATAGGTTTCGATTCCCTTTGCGATTGTCAAAATATGCGATGTAAATGGAACATAAACGTCCATATCTTTTGATTGTGTCGATTTAGAAGCTTGATTTTTTCACTGCTTTAAGAGGTTTTTTTTAATGGGTGATGATGGAATGATAACCCCGCCTGCGCTAATGGTATACACTGGTGGGGCACCAGTGAGGGATGATAATTGAGGATGAATAGGCACCGGGGGTTTTAGCCCATCGCGATGACTTATCTCCTCCGAGCATGTTGGTTTGCAGAGGGAACCGACAAAAAAAAGGTTTTGATTCCCTCTGCGATTGTCAAAATATGCGATGTAAATGAAACATAAACGTCCGTATCTTTTGATTGTGTCCATTATTAACAGTCCTTCCCCCCTTTTTAACTGCTTTAAAAGATTGCAGACCTGAATACATGATTTTAATTTCAACTTGATACCACCACGCGTTTCTAAGAAAAAGGGTCTTGACAGATGGACAGACAACGAAGTGATCCTACAAGGGTTCCATTATTTCCTTTGGAGGTACGAAACCCTAAAAAGAAAGTATTTGGAATAAAGAAGTACATATACCTCTTTTTATTCTTATAGTATTTTCGCATATGGGGTCAGCTAAGCCGTTGCACGTCGACCCATACGGATCCTTTGTGCTTCTCCCTGCCTTATACCACCATAACTCGTTATTACTTCATAACTTGGTCAGTTGTAAATCGATATTAAAAATTATTTTTTTTTATCTGGAAGGATATACTTACAGATTGGTCCCATAGCAATTTTATCGAAATCGGTAGTTAGCAGTTTAATTTTTAAAACAAAATAACTGGTTTTACCGTGACTAAAGCTTTTTTAATAAGGTTTTTTAATACTATCTTAATTTAATTTATTTTGGAAAAGTGCAACCTTTAGAGAAGAAATATTGAGCATGGAAAATTTTGGATCTGTCTTCTGATATCATGATGTACAATATCAGAAAAATGATGCAAAATTTTTCATGTAAAATTTGTCTTTACTACGATAGCAATATTATATTTTTGTTAATAACTAGCGGCCCGTCCCGGCGTTGCACGGGTGGACATTTTTACATTTTAAAAAGTGGCCATTAAGGCTGCACACGCGACGGAAGCTTAAAAATGGAGTAACTTCTCCCGTTTTCCCAACATTTCCCTTCACTGCTCTGCTCCTATTGATCGTAGCGTGATAAAAAGTATATATAACCTATATAATAAAATATATAAGTATATATATATATATATATATATATATATATATAATAAGAATACTATAACCTGCCCAGGAGTATAAAGAATAATTGTACCAAGTTTAGTTAAAATCCGTCGAATAGTTTTTGTTTCTGTAACGAACATACAGACAGAGAGACAAAAATTTTACTGATCGCATTTTTGGCATCAGTATCGATCACTAATCACCGCCTAATAGTTATTTTGGAAATATATTTCATGTACAGAATTGATCTCTCTACAGATTTATTATAAGTATAGATTATCGATTCGAGAACAGCTGACTTTTCGACGTCCTTAACAGTAATTATTTATTCGGTGATTAAAATCT